>NW_026867470.1:261693-464482 GCF_020745735.1 Hemiscyllium ocellatum | reverse complement strand
GCACTGTCAGAGGGTCAGTACTGAGGGAGTGCCGCACTGTCAGAGGGCAGTACTGAGGGAGTGCTGCACTGTCAGAGGTCAGGACTGAGGGAGTGCTGCACTGTCAGAGGGTCAGGACTGAGGGAGTGCTGCACTCTCAGAGGGTCAGTACTGAGGGAGTGCTGCAAAGTCAGAGGGTCAGTACTAAGGGAGCGCCGCACTGTCAGGGGTGCAGGACCAAGGGAGTGCTGCACTGTCAGCGTGTCAGTTCTGAGGGAGAGATGCACTGTCAGAGTGTCAGAACTGAGGGAGTGCAGCACTGTCAGTGGATCAGTATGGAGGGAGTGCAGCATTGTCTGAGGGTCAGGACGGAGGAAGCACTGCAATGTCAGAGGGTCAGTACAGAGGGAGTGTTGCACTGTCAGGGGTGCAGGACCAAGGGAGTGCTGCACCGTCAGTGTGTCAGTTCTGAGGGAGTGCCGCATGTCAGAGAGTCAGTAGAGACGGAGTGCTGCACTGTCAAAGGGTCGGTTTGAGGGATGGATGCACTGTCAGAGGGTCAGGACGGAGAAGCACTGCAATGTCAGAGGGTCAGTACTGAGGGAGTGTCGTACTGTCAGAGGGTCAGTTCTGAGGGAGTGATGGACTGTCAGAGGGTCAGTTTGACGGAGGGCTCACTGTCAGAGAGTCAGCACTGCGGGCGTGCCGCACTGTCAATGGATCAGTACTGTGGGAATGCTGCACTTTCAGAGGGTCAGTACTGACTGAGCGCAGCACTATCTTGTGGTCTAAGAGGAATATCTGAAATTGTTCAGTACCTTTCAGCCTCTGTCCCTGCTCAGCAATGATTCCCACATCCAAATTCCAGAGACTGTGTTCAAACAGACCGCCTCATTTGGTTATTGAACCTGAAGAGGTTCCACCCTCTTTTCCCAGGGTTGGAGTTTTCGTTTCACGTGACTGACCTGTCAGCTCAAAGGGATATTTTCATGCTGCAGGGCAGAGGTTTATTCCTCAGCTTCCATGTGCTCATCCCAAATGAATCCCACTGCCCTGCACTCAGCAGAGTCATGTGTTCATTATTTCTGAGCTTCCCAATGCTAATCCACATCCAGACTGACATCCCACACTCTTCCAAATTGCATTGGAGGTTAATTGCCTGGGAGAGAGGAGTGCTAAGAGGGGAAATAAAAATAGAAAGGACTTTACAGTGACATTAAGGGTGAATTGATAATGAGAGAAAGAGGAGGTTGTGGAACACAGTGAGAGTTTGTGCATGGACTCAGAGGGTGTAGTGAATGGATGCATTATGTCAATGCTCATTGGGACAGGGGTGATATGACATCATGGAGATGCTCTGTGATACAATTAAATGAATTAGCATCTATATATATAGAGAGAGATGGTTCTGAGTGGTCTGATCTTCTTAAAACCCAATAAATCTCCAAAGACGGTGGAAATGTATCTCAGCTGAAAATGTGTTGCTGGTTAAAGCACAGCAGGTTAGGCAGCATCCAAGGAATAGGAAATTCGACGTTTCGGGCATAAGCCTTTCATCAGGAATTGTAGATGAAGAACAGCAGAGGTCCTTTGCAGGTCTGTGAGAGTGTTGTCCTGAGCTGGGGTAGGGCTGATTGCAGGGAATGTAGGTAGCGACGCATGGCTGCAAGGGTGGAGCGGAGGATCCGGAGGGAGGTCTGATGCTGGAGGCTTCGGATTTGTTGTAGGTACAGGTTGTCCTGGTTGGGTCCAAATTTTGTTGGTTGGAATGTAGTTCGGAGTCTGTGTGGGATCAGTCGGTTCCGTAGGCAGGTGCTGAGGAAGGAGATGTGGCTGTGGTAGGGAGTCTGTTTGAGAACGTGGCTGAAGAGCTTCTGTGCAGAGGAGATGACCTGGGGGTGCAGTGAGAGAGAGACTCACTGAAATCCTTGTAGAGGGAGGAAGAGAGCTTCTTCAAGGAAGGCATCCTTGCAAGAGGATTTGCAGCAGGTTAAAATCTTCGGGTAAAAAATGAGGTCTGCAGATGCTGGAGATCACAGCTGAAAATGTGTTGCTGGTTAAAGCACAGCAGGTTAGGCAGCATCCAAGGAACAGGAAATTCGACGTTTCGGGCATAAGCCCTTCATCAGGAATCAAACTGGAAATGTATCTCAGTTTACCGAATGAGGTGATGGAGGAAGTAACAGGTACACTTGCAAACATTTTCAAATCCCCTCTGGCCACAGGAGAGGTGACGTCGGACTGGCCACATGGTACTGTTACTCAAGAAGGAGCATGGGATATACCAGGCAGCTACAGGCCAGTCAGGCTAATATCGTGGGTGAGACGACTGTTGGAAGCAATTTTGGGAGATAGAATTAATCAGCATTTAAAGAGACTGGAGTTCATGAAGAACAGTCAGAATGGTTCTGTTAAGGGGAGGTCAGGTCTGACCAATGGGATTGCACTTTTTAAGGAGGTGACCAGTGTGTAAATAAGGGCAATGTTTTCCTGTCGTACGCTTGGAGGTGAGTAAGGCTTTTATCAGGCCCCATACTGGAAACTGATAGTGAACATAAAAACTCAACATCCAAGGAATTTGGCGCAGAATGCTGAGTGACAGGAAGCAGACAGTGATGGCCCAGTTAGAAATCCCTGTCCATTCCTGTCTCACAGAAGTTACTGTTGGGTGTCCTGCTGATGTGGCTGATAGAAAAGATTTAGATTTGAATGGTGGATGGTTAATCAGTGGGTTCATGAATGATACGAAGATTGGTGGGGTGATAAATACTGAGGAGGATAGCCTTAGGTTACAGAAGGATGGAGATGGCCTTGTCAGATGGACCGATCCGTGGTAACGGGTGAGGTGCCCGAAGACTGGAGGGTGATTAATGATGTACCATTATTGAAGTAAGGCTGCAAGGAACAGCCATTGAACTATGGAGCTGTGAGCCTGATGGCAGTGGTGGGTAAGCTGTTGGAGGGCATTCTGAGAGACAATTTACATGCATTTGGAAAAGCAAGAATTGATTAGGCATGGTCAGCATGGTTTGTAGAAATGGCTTGTCCAATTTGATTGAGTTTTTGAAGTGGTGACTGAGAAGATAGATGAGAAGGTTTCACATGGAAGACTGCTTAGTAAAAGGTTAGATGGCATGACATGCAGGGAGAGAGGACAGCACGGTGCCTCAATGGTTAGCACTGCTTCCTCACAGCACCAAGGATGCAACTTTGATTCTAGCTCCCGGCCACTGTCTGTGTGAAGTTTACACATTCTCCCTGCATCTGTGGGTTTCCTCCGGGTGCTCCAGTTTCTACTGACAATCCAAAGATGTACAGTTTAGGTGGGGTGGCCATGGGAAATGCAGAATTACCGGGATAGAGAGTTTGAGTGTAGGTGGGATGCTTTTCAGACAGTCGCTGAAGACCTGATGGGCCGAATGGCTTGGTTTTACACTGTAGGAATTCTGCGATTAATCCAGAGACCCAATAATGTTCTGAGGACCAGGGCTCCAACCTTGGACTGTGGTGGATGTGGGTCCTTACAGTCTGAAGGGGTTTGTGGATGAACGCAGTCTGAGAGTTGGGCTGGGCTGTGTTCTGAGGTGTTGAGGGTGTGAATGTTTTGTGGAGGTACTGTCAGAGGGGCATTGTGGGTAAACACAATGGAATGGTGCTTTCTGAGGTATGAGCGAGCACTATCTGGTGGTACAAGGTGCAGAAGGTAGGAAGGTACAGACACACTTCCCTGATCATTCCCTCAGGGTCCGCAAGGCCCGCTGGTGTCGTAATTTGGGACGGAGGCCATGTCCATTTTAGAAGATTCAGATCTTTTAAACAATCAGTGAAAAGTAACATCACCATGTGTCTTAAACATGGATTGGAGGAAAACTGTTGTCAACCTAAGGTCACTTGTTGCTTGGAGACGCTTTAGAAAAGCAGGCACCCAAACAGACCAACGCTGTCGATGCAAGAAGTGGTGCACAGGAAGATCCAACAAGTCATTTGTAGTTGCAGTCTGTCTCCCTAGAGCAGTCATCATGCAAGGTCAGGGTTCAGTCCGAGGAGAAGTAACTCTCCATCGAACCTTCCTCCATGTTTGTACAGTAATCGTGGTTGTGTGAGTGTGTGTGTGTATCTCTGTGTGTGAGAGAGAGAGACAGAGGGCGAGTGTCTGTCCGTGTGTGTGAGAGAGAGTGCGTGTGTGTATCTCTGTGTGTCTACGTGTGTGAGAGAGGGATTATGTGTTTGTGTATGTGTCTGTCTGAGTGTGTGTTTGTGTGCGTGTGTGTGTGAGAGAGAGAGGAATGTGTGTGTGTTTGAGAGAGTGAGAGTGTGTGTTTGAAAGAGAGAGTGTGTGTTTGTGTGTATATGTGTGAGAGAGAGAGGAATGTGTGTGTGCAAGAGAGAGAGTGTGTGTATGTGTTTGAGGGAGTGTGTGCGTGTGTATCTGTTTGAGGGAGTGAGAGTGAGTGTTTGAGAGAGTGAATGTCTGTGAGAGAGAGCGAGTGTGCCTGTGTTTGAGGGAATGAGAGTGTGCGTGTGTTTGAGAGAGTGAGAGAGTTGTGTGTGTGTAAACTAGCCAGTCTTATTGTGTGCCCAGCTGCTGTTTCAGGTGAATTGTTCCTTGTGTCATAGACACAAAAGCTGCAAGAGTTGATGAACTGGGGGAAAGAGAGTGTTGTTCATTCCAGTGGGAATTCATCCAGTAAACCTTCTCTGAACCATTCCTCACACACTAACGTCCCTCTGGCAGTGCAGTGACTGGTCCTGCACACAGGGCTCCAGGTACAAACCAATGTAATGTCACCGTAGTCTTACCAGAGCATGGGACAGCTCCTCATCACAGAGCAGTGTCTGGTGGGGATTTAATCAGAGGGTCACCATGGCCAGCTGAGGGGAGAGGTTGGGAAGGAGAGCCCTTCAGGGACTGAAACCACGCTATTGGTTTTACTCTGCATTGTAAACCAACTGTCCAGCCAACTGTGCTAACTGACTTCATTCCGGGGCATGCCCTGTATAACCCAATCATAGCCAGCCTGCACCTCAATAGGAGCCACAAGCAAGGCCATTCGGCCCCCACCCTAACCCAGAATGGAGAGTACGGGAAGCTGATGAAGGAAACAAGCCCCTCCCATGTGGCCTTCTGAAATGGAGCTGGAGGACAGAGCAGACCTGGCCTGCTGTTTGCTTCCCTGAGACTGGCCTGCGCCACGTGAGGGAGAGACTGAGGGGAACCTCGAGGAGATTTCACTTCTCACTGAGAGGCTGCAACTCCAATCCAAATCAGGCTGGTTCCCTCCGAGACTCACGGAAGAGTGCAGCACTCTACAGATCAGGCCCTTGTGGAGTCATAACCTCCAGTGTGGGGGGCAAGAGCTGGGAGATAGCATTAAGAACATAAGACCATCCGAAATAGGAATAGGAGGAGACCATCCTGCCCTTTGAGCCGGCTCTGCTATTCAATAGGATCATGGATGATTCAACATTTGATTTGGGAGCTGAAACCCGGACAGCACAGAGACAGAGAATCAAATTACTCTGCCATGAAGAATCATCAGAGAGAGCGAGCACACACACACACACACACACACACACACACACACACACACAGGAAGGATGTGGAGGCACTGGAACGGGTGCAGAGGAGGTTTACCAGGATGTTGCCTGGTATGGTAGGAAGATCGTATGAGGAAAGGCTGAGGCACTTGGGGCTGTTTTCATTGGAGAAAAGAAGGTTTAGGGGTGACTTGATAGAGGTGTACAAGATGATTAGGGGTTTAGATAGGGTTGAACATGAGAACCTTTTTCCACGTATGGAGTCAGATATTACGAGGGGGCATAGCTTTAAATTAAGGGGTGGTAGGTATAGAACAGATGTTAGGGGTAGATTCTTTACTCAGCGAGTCGTGAGTTCATGGAATGCCCTGCCAGTAACAGTGGTGGACTCTCCCACTTTATGGGCATTTAAACGGGCATTGATAGGCATATGGAGGATAGTGGGCTAGTGTAGGTTAGGTGGGCTTGGATCGGTTGCAACATCGAGGGCCGAAGGGCCTACACAAGAATTGTGGGATTCAGGCTGTCTGTGGGAATTTTGCCACAAGGAGCGAGCTCTGGACTGGGAAGAGACAAAGGAGCAAAATGCTAGAGAGGGGTCTGATCCCACAGATTTCACTGCTTCCCACTCTCACTGCAGCTCTCATGTCTATTTCTGTGTTCCCAGTTCTCTCTCCCATGTCTTTCCTTCAATCCCTATCTCTCAACATCCTTCACATCTCTGCCCTGTTTACATTTCCCAGTAGATTCCCTTTCCCCTTTGTCACCTCACCAGATTTTCCAGGAATGTTTAATCATTTAGTCTTTCACAAAACCAACACCTTGCTCATCTCTCTCTGCATCTATCTCTCAGCTCTGTGGGATCTTGCTTTTCTTGCCTGTACATCATTCTCACTGCATCGCAGCAGCTCCACCACCCCCTCCCCCACCATCACCCAACTCTCTCAGCTCTATCTCTCTGCTGTTGCAACTCTCTCTCTCTCTCTCTCTCTCTCTGTCCTATATCTCTCCCTGGGGTTTCTACCTTGCTGTCTGTCTGACCTTCTCTTCCTGCCTTTCTCTCCCATTTTCATGTTGTATCTGTCTGACATTGTATTTCTCTTCCTGGGGGTTTCACTCTCTCTCTCTCTCTGTCTCCTGCTCTCTCTCAGTTCTTCTCACTTTCTCTCCCTCTTTCTGCCTGCTTGTCTTTCGTTTGTTCTCTCCCTCCCTCTCACTGTCTGTCTGTCCCTCTCTCTTTCAGTCCTGTCGTTTCTCTCCCTCTTTCTCCCTGGACCCTCTGCTCTGTCCCAGTGACTGGGGAAGGGGCAATGGGAAGAGTTTGCCTCAGTGCCTGGTCTCTCCCAGGATTTACCCCGACTGTGGGGAGGGGGTGAGTGGAAGGAACATGGAGTACTTTTCTGAGTGAGTCTGAAATAGAGAAAAAGAGAAAGGGAGAGTGACAAAAAGAGAGAGAGACATGGAGAAAGTGGAGATGGAGAAAGTGGGGAGAGAGAGAGATGGGCAGTGAGAGTCAGGGAGACGGAGAGAGTGAGAGAAGGACAGAGTGAGAGAGAGAGGAGAGAGAGAGAGAGAGAGAGAGAGAGACATATATGGAGGGAGAAGGACAGTGTGTATGACTGGCGATGGTTTCAGAGTGGGATCTCACTGTGCATGACAGCAGTCAGTCAAAAGGCGAGTTAGTCTCTGCACCATGTCCTCCAGCCCAGGGGCTGTGAGTCTGCATGGGGAAGGAGGAGAGTGGGAGACAAGGAGTGAGTAGGACAACCAGAAACAGGGGGAGTGTTTGATGGAGATTTGGGGTTTGTGGAGAAAGGAGGGGCTGTTGTCAGAGAGAGATGGAGGGAGGGATAGCCTGTGATGCAAAGTCTGAGACAGGGCAGAGAAGAGGTCTCCACAGGAAGGATAGTCAATGAGGCCATTCAGGAGCCAATCCTGAGGATCCTGAACAGGACCAGGATCATTTAATGGGGGAGCGGGGGATGATGGGCAGAAAGGATTTCCATCTGGATCCAAGCCTTCTGTAATTCTGTGACTGGGATCTTGCTGTGCATTAAAACAGTCACAGGCCAGACAGTCAACCCAGACTCATTTACCGGTGTGAGAAAGTGAGGACTGCAGATGTTGGAGAGTCAGAGTTACAGGGTGTGGAGCTGGGGAAGCACAGCAGGTCAGCCAGGAGAGTCGATGGGTCAGGCCTGACCTGCTGGGCTGTTCCAGCTCCACACTTTTCCACTCATTTCCCTCTGCCCCACGGAGTGGGGCTCCCAGCAATGTTGGGGGCAGCAAAATATTTGAGGGGGGCACTGTTGGTGAGGCAATTATTTGGGAGGGAAGATATTTGGGTAAGGGAATAAACTTGGGAGAGAGAGAAAATGGGGGCAAAATATTTTTGAGGGGGTTCAAAATTGGGTGAGCACTTTCAGATCTGAAATAGAGAAAAAAGAGAAAGGGAGGGTGAGAAAAGAGAGAGAGAGGGAGAGAGTGGGAATGGTGATGAGAGAAAGATGGGCAGAGAGCGAGAGAGGGAGAGGGTGAGAAAAAGGCAGAGTGAGTGAGAGAGAGAGAGACAGGCAGAGAGAGAAGGACAGAGAGAGGGAGAGAAGGAGGGTCAGACTGAGACAAACAGGAGTTAAAGCATGGACAGACTGAAGGGGGGACACTCATTATTCCAGCTGGTTCCAGCTCTCTCTCTCTCTCTCTCTCAATGGTTTTTCACACTCCCTCTCTCCCATGCTTCTGGGGTTCGCTTCAACCCGTGTTTCTATCTCTCCCTCTCTGGTTCTGTCTTTGGGTCTGTGAAGCTGCTTTCTCTCTCTCTCTCTCTCTGTCTGTCTGTCTGTCTGTCTGTCCCTTGCCATGCTGGTCTCCTCAGAAGGCCTCCAGACGATTCAAGACATCAGTCTGCAGGTGAACCCTGTTTGTGTTCATTTCTGGATGGTTTTCCGGAACTTTCTGAGTTCTCGCCAATTAGGAGAACTGGCTGATTGTTTGAAGCATTTCCAATCATTTGGATGGTTTGTTCCTGTTTGTTTCTTTCTGTAGCAGGACCCGGTGTTTTCCTGTCTGGGCGCTCCTCTGTTTGGTGGAGACATATGTCTGCCCTTTGTTGCCTTTTCCATTCCCACTTGGCTGCTGTGCGGGTTTGGGATTTGGGAGATTTATTTGGCCAATAGACCTTGGCTGTCTATCTGTGTTTTAACCAGGAGGTTGTGACATTTCCCCCAACTCATCCACTTACATGGAAAGAAGCTTATACAATGAATTGCAAACCGGATTTTAAACACTGGTTATGCTTATTGTCAGAATAGCCAGCTGTCTGGCCGAAAGCCATTGTGTACATTGGTCAAACCTATCATCGTATGGCTGATAAGTGATATCAAAGAAATGAATCATAGAATCCCTACACAGCAGAAATAGGCCCTTCAGCCCATCGAGTCCACAATGACCCTCTGTAGAGAATCCAAATTAGATTCCCCCCCAATGATATCCCTGACATCCTGCATTTCCCATGGCTATTCCAGGAGAAAATGTGGACTGCAGATGCTGCAGACCAGACCTGAAAATGTTTTGCTGGAAAAGCACAGCAGGTCAGGCAGCATCCAAGGAACAAGAGAATCGATGTTTCGGGCATGAGCCCTTCTTCAGGAATGAGGAAAGTGTGCCAAGCAGGCTAAGATAAAAGTTAGGGAGGAGGGACTTGGGGGAGGGGTGTTGGGAATGTGACAGTTGGAAGGAGGTCAAGGTCAGGGTGATAGGCCGGAGTGGGGTGGGGCCAGAGAGGTCAGGAAGAAGACTGCAGGTTAGGAAGGCGGTGCTGAGTTTGAGGGTTGGGGCTGAGACAAGGTGGGGGCAGGGGAAATGAGGAAACTGGAGAAATCTGAGTTTATCCTTTGTGGTTGGAGGGTTCCTAGGCGGAAGATGAAGCGCTCTTCCTCCAGCCATCATATTGATATGGTCTGGTGATAGAGGAGTCCAAGGACCTGCATGTCCTTGGTGGAGTGGGAGGGGGAGTTGAAGTGTTGAGCCATGGGTTGGTTGAGGAGAAAGTGAGGTCTGCAGATGCTGGAGATCAGAGCTGAAAATGTGTTGCTGGAAAAGTGCAGCAGGTCAGGCAGCATCCAAGGAACAGGAGATTCGACGTTTCGGGCATATGGTTAGGTTGGTTGGTCCGGGTGTCCCAGAGGTGTTCTCTGAAGCATTCCACAAGTAGGCGGCCTATCTCCCCAATATAGAGGAGGCCACATCGGGTGCAGCGGATGCAATAGATGATGTGTGTGGATGTGCAGGTGAAGTTGTGGTGGATATGGAAGGATCCCTTGGGGCCTTGAAGGGAAGTAAGGTGGGAGGTGTGGGCGCAAGTATTACATTTCTTGCGGTTGCATGGGAGGGTGCCGGGATTGGAGGCTGGGTTGGTGGGGGGTGTGGACCTGACGAGGGAGTCACGGAGGGAGTGGTCTGTTCGGAATGCTGATAGGGGAGGGGAGGGAAATATATCCCTGGTGGTGGGTTCCGTTTGGAGGTGGCGGAGATGACGACGGATGATACTGTGTATATGGAGGTTGGTGGGGTGGGAGGTGAGAACCAGTGGGGTTCTATCCTGGTGGCGATTGGAGGGGCGGGTCCCACCGACTGACTCGCAATGCTACCTAGGTTACACCTCCTCCCACCCTGCCCCCTGTAAAAACACCATCCCATATTCCCAATTCCTTCGTCTCCGCCGCATCTGCTCCCAGGAGGACCAGTTCCAATACCGTACAGCCCAGATGGCCTCCTTCTTCAAAGACCGCAATTTCCCCCCAGACATGATTGAATATGCTCTCCACCGCATCGCCTCCACTTCCCGCTCCTCCGCCCTTGAGCCCCGCCCCTCCAATCGCCAGCAGGACAGAACCCCACTGGTTCTCACCTACCACCCCACCAATCTCCATATACATCGTATCATCCGTCGTCATTTCCGCCACCTCCAAACGGACCCCACCACCAGGGATATATTTCCCTCCCCTCCCCTATCAGCGTTCCGAATCAGACCACTCCTTCCGTGACTCCCTCGTCAGGCCCACAGCCCCCCACCAACCCAACCTCCACTCTCGGCACCTTCCCCTGCAACCGCAAGAAATGCAAAACTTGCGCCCACACCTCCCCCCTTACTTCCCTCCAAGGCCCCAAGGGATCCTTCCATATCCACCACAAATTCACCTGCACCTCCACACACATCATTTACTGCATCTGCTGCACCCGATGTGGCCTCCTCTATACTGGGGAGACAGGCCGCCTACTTGCGGAACGCTTCAGAGAACACCTCTGGGACACGTGGATCAACCAACCCAATCACTCCACAAAGGACATGCAGGTCCTTGGACTCCTCCATTGCCAGACCATAGCAACACGACAGCTGGAGGAAGAGCGCCTCATCTTCCGCCTAGGAACTCTCCAACTACAAGGGATGAACTCAGATTTCTCCAGTTTCCTCATTTCCCCTGCCCCCAACTTGTCTCAGCCCCAACCCTCGAACTCAGCACCACCTTCCTAACCTGCAATCTTCTTCCTGACCTCTCCGCCCCCACCTCCACTCCGGCCTATCACCCTCACCTTATCACCCTCACCTTAACCTTTTTCCAACTTTCGCGTTTCTAATGCCCCTCTCCCGAGTCCCGAGTCCCTACCTTTTATATTAGCCCGCTTGGCACACTTTCCTCATTCCTGAAGAAGGGCTCATGCCCGAAACGTCGATTCTCCTGCTCCTTGGATGCTGCCTGACCTGCTGCGCTTTTCCAGCAACACATTTTCAGACATGGCTATTCCAGCTTGCCTGAATATCCCTAGAATCTATGGGCAATTTAACATGGCCAATTTGTCTAACATGCGCATCTTTGGACTGTGGGAGGAAACACATGCAGATGCGGGGAGAACATGCAAACTCCACACAGACAGTCACTCAAAGGTGGAATCGAACCCAGGTCTCTGGCGCTGTGAGGCAACAGTGCTAACCAGTGAGTGACTGTGGCTCTCCTAACTGCTTCTACAAAATATATATCATTCCAATAATACGTACAGAATTGTGATGCATAGGCAGTGATCGAAATAAATACAAGTGAATGAGACCTGATGGCTCAAAATCCTGGAATTCCCTCCTGATTAGAATTCCCTGAGAATTCTATCAGCCTTCCAGCCCCTGTGCGTGTCCAAGCATTATGCGTAATGATGGTACCCATCTGTTGCAACCTGCAATCATAACCCCAAGATATATCAAGGTGAGTGCAGTTAGGACCACAGCTTTTTGTAAGAGGAACCAAATTCATGGATGACAGGCTATGGGCATGTGATAGTATGGCCTGTTCCTTCACATTTACTTAGGGGTGGTCCCTGTTCCCTCTATCTCCACAGTATGTGGGACGGAATCATGGTAGCCCATCCTAATACCTTTTTTATACAACTCCAATAATTTGGACTTCATCCTAACTTTGTCATTTGGGTTAAGTGTATGGGATATAGGAAATTTATGTTTCTTCTGCAATTCGAAATTCATTACGGGGGGGGAACACAATGAAATAAGGAAAAAATATGTGGAAACCAAATTATATAAATATCGAGTATTTGTTGAATTTGGTGTGTGTTTTGTCCCTGCCTTGTGGACATCAGACCCACTTGCAAGTGTGAAATAAAGAGCTCTGCTGATTCAGATCTTGTCTCGGACTGTAATTGTTGCAGTGAGTGAGCTTTGCTTCTCACAATTGGCGCCCAACATGGGGCTGTCCGGGATGTTCTTCCATCGCCGGGGGGAGTGGCTGGCCCTGGACACTGGGAAGACGCGTCCCGTTCCCCATTGAGGAGCGGTCTCGTCTCCCTGTTTGGTCCCTCCCTTGGGCGACTGGTACGAATCCCACAAGAGAGGCATCTGAATCAGACAGTGACAGGCAGTTGATAGAATATACGGCAGAAAAGTGGCCAGGCAACTCTGTGCCCAGACCAAGGTAAGAAAACTGACTTTTAAGTACTGCCTTGGTGGCCGGGAATGAGTTTTAGTAGTTAGTAAGGGACTAACGAAGGAACGCAATATGGATTGTGCCGTGGGTAAGGAAACAAGCCTCTGGGGATAACAAGGCAATGAAAGAGGAGGCGGGGTCCCTTGCAGTATACCTCCTGAAAGTCCATTGGGGAGGATGTTGCGTGAATGGACACGCAATACTTGTACAAGGGTAAAGGATAAAAAGAAAATGATTAAATATTATTGATAAGATTACTTACAGTGGGGAAACAGGCCCTTCGGCCCAACAAGTCCACACCGACCCGCCAAAGCGCAACCCACCCATACCCCGACATTTACCCCTTACCTAACACTACGGTCAATTTAGCATGGCCAATTCACCTGACCCGCACATCTTTGGACAGTGGGAGGAAACCAGAGCACCCGGAGGAAACCCACGCAGACACACGAGAACGTGCAAACTCCACACAGTCAGTCGCCTGAGTCGGGAATTGAACCCGGGTCTTTGGTGCTGTGAAGCAGCAGTGCTAACCACTGTGCCACCGTGCTGCCCATTGCTTTGTATGGACTAAGGAATCCATTTTTGTCTTGCCGTCTTCTGGCCAAAGTACAGTTCAGACGAGGATTGGGTATGTCAGTATTTAGAGTTGTATGTGCATGCAAAGCAACCTTCTAGCCAACAGGAGGCGGACTATGCGTCCTGTTGGAGAGGCAGTTTGGGAATGCTGGTAGTGAAGACAAAGGATTCCCCCTCTGCCCCACCCAGTCCCTGGGATCCTCTTAGCTGTTTGCCCCCCCCCCCGTACCATAGAATCAGATTAGGTGAAGTTGGGGGAGGAGGGGAGACAGACACACAGACAGGGACAGGGAACAGATGACTCACAAGAGGAGGACAAAGGGGCGGTGGACGGGGATGTTGTTGTTCCTGACCTTCACTCCTCGGCAGAAGAAAGAGAAGCTAAAGTAGACGTAGAGGAGGCCTCCAGAGGACCTAAATCAAAGCCTAAGGGGGCAAAACAAAAGAAAAAGGGGAAGAACGTAATGACTTGTCCCCTTCAGGAGGTACCAATAGGGGACAAAGAGATTGGGTTTGTGAGTGCCCCCCCCTCCCACCCTCACCAGTGGGGAGGTAAGAACATTTAAAAAGGAAATGACGTTCCTGGTTGAGGATCCGGTAGGATTGTCTGAACAAATTGATCAATTTTTGGGGTCCAGCCTGTATACATGGGCTGAGTTAATGTCTATTTTGAATATACTATTTACTGGGGGAGGAAAGGGGACTTATATGGGGATGCTGGACAGGGAGAGATGAAGTTTCCCCTCAGAGACCCCAAGTGGGAAAATCAAAACCCAGAGCATAGAGAAGAATTGAGAGAATTGAAAGACCTGATTCTAAAAGGAATAAGAGAGGCAGTTCCGAAGTTGCAGAATCTGACTAAAGCCTTTGAAGTTAGTCAGGAGAAAGATGAGACTCCCTCAGCTTTCTTGCAGAGATTAAGAGACTCAATGCGGAAATATTCTGGAATGAACCGTGAGGACCCAGTGGCACAGGGTCTTTTGAAAGTACATTTTGTAACAAAGGCATGGCCAGACATACAGAGAAAGATACAGAAGATAGAAGGGTGGAGTGAAAAACCATGAGATGAATTGTTAAGAGAGGCACAGAAAGTGTTTGTAAAGAGAGAGGACGAAAGACAGAAACAGAAGGCGAAAATGATGGTAGCTGCGGTTGATGAGGTAATTAAGAGAAGAATGGAACCAATAGTGAGCAACCGGAGCAGCGGGTGACAGCATGTAGGGCAGAGAGGAAAGGGGAGAGGGAGAGGACAAGGGGGAGCATTTGATAGAGGGTTCGAGCGACAGGGGCAGAGATGGGGGTCTCCACAGGCAGGATGCTATTATTGTAGAAAGATAGGGCATTTTAGGCGGGAGTGTCCTGATCTACAAAGGGAAGCAAGGGCCATTCCGCTTATGAATTTTGATAATGAATAGGGGTGTCAGGGGTTCCTGCCCTCGGGGACCCACCAGGAACCCTTGATAAACTTGAAGATGGGACCCTGTAGGGAAGAGGTAGTCTTCCTAGTAGATACGGGGGCAGCACGGTCATCGCTGAATTTTAAACCGGAGAAAGTAGAAATGTCGACACGATCAATTACTGTTTCTGGGGTGAAAGAGGAGGGATTTACTGTCCCAGTATTTGAACCTATGATGATAGAAGGTCCTAAGGACAGGGTCACAGGGGAATTGTTGTATATCCCCGATATAGGAAGTAACTTATTAGGGAGAGAATTAATTATCCTCTTAGGACTGGAGATTGGAATTCAGGAAAAGAATTAGTTGTATAAATGGCAATGTTGACAGAGGATATGGAGAGAGAGATAGACCCTACTGTATGGGCTAGGAAAGGGAATCGTGGAGAACTACAGATCCCTCCCCTTGAAGTAAATTTAGAAAGGAAAGGGGACATTGTCTGTGAGCGACAATATCCCATTTCCATAGAGAGTAAACGAGGACTGCAGCCAGTAATTGAGGGACTGATTATAGACTGAGTAAGATCCCTCATGACCACAAATGGTTTAGTTTGACAGATTTAAAGGATGCCTTTTGGGCTTGTCCCTTGGTGGAGGAAAGTAGGAATTTGTTCATCTTTGAATGGGAAGACCCCAAGACAGGACAAACACAGCAATACTGGTGGACTGTGCTCCCCAGGGGTTTACAGAATCCCTGAATTTATTTGGACAAATGTTGAACAAAATGATGATGCGAGAGATTATGGCTGTCCTACACCAAGGCAGTCATTGGGGAGTACAAGCAATGTGTGATTTAGTTCTTAGGGAATATGGATGTAAAGGAATATGTACAAGTGATAATCTGCAGAAAGGTAAATAAAAAAAAGTCTTGGGAAAACAGACCCCGGGAGGAAGAGGCCCAGGATTGAGACCCTTCCAGAGTATACAAGTAGATTATACTGAGTTACCCAGGGTAGGGAGACTAAAATATATGTTGGTCAGAGTAGATCATTTATCCGGTTGGGTTGAGGCATACCCCCCTAGCTACTGCCACTGCGAGTGGGGTGTCTAAAACAATATTGGAAACACTCAAACGACAGCTCTCTAAATTGATAATAAAAACCAGACTCCCTTGGACCAAATGTTTACCTATAGCTCTTTTGCGAGTACGAACAGCCCCAAGGAAAGATTTGGGACTATCCCCCTATGAAATCTTATTTGGATGACCTTATCTGGGAACGAATGGAGAATTGCCAATTCCCGAAACTAAAGATTTGTTCTTGAAGTATATACTGGGCTTGTCCTCCTCTTTGTCTTTCCTCAGGGAAACAGGGTTTATTGGCACAGACTCCATCCCTAGAATTCACCATTCATCCCATCCAGCCGGGAGATTGGGTCTTAATAAAATCATGGACAGAGACTAAATTGCAGCCGGACTGGGAAGGGCCGTACCAGGCTCTTTTAACGACTGAAATGGCAATAAGGACGGTGGGGAAAGGCTGGATCCACTACACTCGGATCAAAGGGCCAGTGGAATCTCCAGTTGAGGAAGAAGTCTGGATAGCCGAATCAACACAAGGTCCACTGAAACTCAGACTAAAGAGACTTTGAGTAACTGATTATACAGTGGCGACGTGAGCGCGGGATTATTTCTGTAGGATTGTGTATTAAGTTGTTTTGTGCTTCAGCATGATGTTTAAAGTACTGAGTCTGTTTAGAGTTATGATGTTAGCCCTCTTAGTATTGGGATTTTGTCAAATATCCTTTTCATATGTATTATAAATGGTTCCTGAGTCTGATAATCCACAAGTAATAGACGCTGATGCATGCAGCTTAGTCAATTGTGGGGATGTAGATATTCGGAGACAGTACCGCAGTTCAGAGATACATCTTAAGTCCTTGGGGATGGCCTTGGGGATGGTACTTGGTATAATAGTCTCGTCACAGTACACCGGACTCCCTTCCAACCAGCTCGTGATTGTCCCGATAAAAAGTGTAACCCAATATACCTGACAATAAAGAAAACCACATGGCACGAAGCAATTCTGGGCAGGGGCACCTATGCGATACAATTAAATGAAACATTTGGGATAGAAATGAAAGCACATGGGAAACATTTCGTGGGCTGTTGTTTTGGAATTAGCGTAGGACAGGGAAAACAGGCGAAATTACTAGATAATGAGATACAACCTTTCACCCCTCCCACTGATCCTAAAGTAGTAAAAATTAGAGGTAAAGAACTTGAAACAGACTCTCGAAATAGAAACTGGATACAGATGCAAATGCCTGGGTTGAATGGGTAAAGTATACTGTAAAAGGTCTGAACAAAAGCAATTGCTATGCATGTGCCTCCGGTAGGCCAGTGGCCCAGGTGGTTCCCTTTCCGCTTGGGTGGAAGCGAGACAGGCAGGGCATGAAATGTATGATAACCCTGTATCAGGATGAGACTGCATGGAATGATAGGAATTGTACCTCCCTATCTCTGATGTTCCCTCCCTTGGAGAAGAAAGATGTACAAGTTATCCCCGCATTTTCCGCTGCAGTTGGAAATCACACGTTGTGTGTGTGTAGACGAGGTACAAGTCGGTCTAGAGATTTGGGGGAGCTGAAATTGTGTACAGAGATTAAAAATGTTACCAAAACGAAGAAAGAAGGGAACTACTCAGCACTAAAGGTTCCCCGAGCGGATCTGTGGTGGTACTGTGGAGGCAAAATATTGAGACCCACCCTACCTCCGGATTGGAGAGGGATATGTTCAATTGTACAATTGGCAATTCCATTTACCCTGGCATTTGAGAAGGAAAAGATAGTAGGGAAACAGGGAAGGGTAAGAGATCATTGTTAGACACTCTTTCGATGACAGGATTTATCTCGATTAGGTAGGGGTCCCTAGGGGGGTACCCGATGAGTTCAAGGCTTGTAACCAGATTGCAGCAGGTTTTGAGTCAGCTCTCTTTTGGTGGGTAAAAATTAATAAAAATGTAGATTGGATAAATTACATTTTCTATAATCAACAGTGATTTATAAATTATACAAGGGATGCGGTTAAAGGATTTTCAGACCAGCTTGATGTGACAAGTAGGATGGCATGGGAAAACAGAATGGCCCTTGATATGATTTTAGCAGAAAAATGGTGTGTGTGTGTGATGTTAGGAGGAAGCTGTTGTATCATACCCTGCATACAAGGGCTCACTCAAAGACTGATTGACACAGCCTTAATGAAACAGATGCCCTTAAAAGGAAATCTGACAGAAGAGCTTTATCAACTAAATATTGAGGAGATGAGTGAGACCAAGATGGATGAAATATCCGGAATGATGCTTGCGAATTTTGGGAGCAATGCTTAATAGAACAAAATGCAGAAGGTAACAAATGGTAAAGAAAGAAAAAGGGGAAATTGTGGGATATAGGAAATTTATGTTTCTTCTGCAATTCTAAAATTCATTATATAACTCACATCAGTGCGCAATTGTTTCAGCCAGGAGCTGAGTCAACAAGAATGTGAACTCTGTGGAGGAAATGCTAATTGGTTTGCTAAGGATGTAACAAATGGTAACCCCATTTAGAAGGGCTTTGTGACAGGATGCCGTGAAAAGGCAGGATGAGGGGCAAATAGCCTGAGATCAGGAATGAGCATGTTTTTCACAGACAAGACCGGATAAGACACGAGATAAGCAGGAGGGTCTCAGGGCAGTGGAGGATGTAAACAGGGGGGGCAGGGACACAATGAAATAAGGAAAAAATATGTGGTAACCAAATTGTATAAATACCGAGTATTTGTTGAATTCGGTGTGTTTTGTCCCTGCCTTGTGGACATCACACCCACTTGCAAGTGTGAAATAAAGAGTTCTGCTGATTCAGATCTTGTCTCGGACTGTAATTATTGCAGTGAGTGAGCTTTGCTTCTCACAAGTGGAATCCCTCATACCAAGCCCAGGTGTCCCACAGGGAGTGTCCTTACAGCTGTTAGTAACCCAGCCCTTGGTGAGCTGCTGTCACTCACAGTGAGAGATGTTAGTGTGGGTGTTCTCCTGGAACAAATATTGATGCTGTTTGTCACTAACCCGGGATGGGACTTTCCCTTGGCTGGCCTGCCTGAGCTCCTCCCTCAGCTGTTCCATCATCCCGTTACTGCACAGGGTGTGGTTTTACTGCTCACCGTCATCTCTGATTGGGCCCTGGATGATCTGGTTAATCGTGTTGGTGTGACCCTCCAGTCTGGTCACTAAGTGATGGTTAGCCTGATTCTCCACTAGTTGTCCCATGGTCTCCTCTGGGATTTCTGTGTTCAGTCTTTCTCAGGCTCATTAGAGAGCTGTTGGGTCAGGATCCTGAGTTTATTCTCCAAATTAGCCAAATCAGCGTACTGACCGGTAACACTCCAGCCCTGGGAGTGGACTCAGATACTGTGGTTAAATCATGAATGGAGTTCCCTTTTCTTTCATCTGCTAATTGCTGTTCCGGGTTTTCCCTGTCCCTTATCCCATTATCAGGTGGGAACATAATCATTTTAATGGGGAAGGACGCCACTCTGGTTACTGTATCCCTGATGCATTCATTATGATTAGTGTCAGTTTGTTATTGAACAAGGTATTCCCTGTGAGCTCAATGACTAGTCGATTGTGAGGGCCTGGTGTGTGTGGGGGGGAGGAGCCTTCCCTTCTGGTCTCAGTCCGTTTTTAATTTTGTTTCTGAGGAATTCTCCCTGGTGGGCTTCCTGGGATATCACTGTCTGAACTCTGACCCCTTGTCCGGGCTGTGTGCTCAGTATCTCACTACCATACACCCGTTCTCGGGGAAACCCCACCAATCGCCCGTGATACCTGAGCTTCTGGAACACAATGTGGAAACCTGTTAAGTCTATTTCCTGTTCAGCAATTAATTAGCAGAGGGCCCAGGTCTCATTACAGGGGCGTCTGAGGGGTCGAATCCCAGGTGTCCCTCCTCCTTTCTGAGACATGGGAGACAAAGGGTCAGGCCCAGTTTCTCATCACTAAGAGAGATGCAGGTCATATCCCCAAAAATCCAGACAAATTGGACCCAGAGTCTCCGGGTGAAGCTGACAGGGGGAGGGAAGGGGCATTCCACTGGTTGTTGTTCTGCAGTTATGTAGCGCCTCTGCAGGGTCTGCCTTATCCTGCCCTCGAGCAGTGAGGACTGCTGACTTCATCACATCATGGATGCCCCTCCCGAGCTGTTGGCCCTCAGGGAGGGCTGAATGGCCTACTGGACTAAGGCACATGGCAATTAATTTGCTTTGCTCCTCAGCATCCACACTGTGTATGTCGGTCAATCTCATCCAAACATGTATTTGGGTCAGAGACGGGATCGTTTTGGTGCTGCCCACCAGCTGGGTGGCTGGAATGGCTGTTGTGTACGGAGTGAGACCATCAGCTGTTTGACACTGGGTAACCACAGGATTCATGGAATCTGAGTTCGGCTGTGGCTCAGGGCTGGGGGCAAAAGGTGCAGTGCCCTGGGAGAAAGGCAGTGGGAGTCCCCATCTGTGAGTGGGTGTGGATGTGTCAGCGTGGGGGCTGTCGTTATCTCCCTGGGGACGTAGAACCCCAAAGGCACATATTGTCCCATTCTGGGAGGAGTCCTAGTTCCCTAGGGATTATATTTGCTCCTGGCACCTCCTACTGGGGCCTGATGTGTGTTGTTCCATGTTGCAGGTGTACAGGACACATGCAGCTGCCTGGAGCTCATACAATGTCCTTCCAGATTGTCCGTGTAACCTGAGGGTGCCTCCCCATCCTCAGAGGCCCTACTTTCACTGGAATGGGCTCTTCCCAATTGTAACTGGAGTAGTCCCATTTGGGTGAGGTTTTCCTGCAACCTTCTGTCCTGCTCATTGTGTAGGAGACCTACCTCGGTCACAGCCTGTAGGTTTCCCTGGGGTGACTGGATCCCAGCTGCCTTATCCCAGCTGGGGGTCCTCCAGACCAACGGCAGTGGAGTGAGCTTTCCAGCTTCCTTCCCCAGTTCTCTATGGGCATCTCACCTCAGCTCCTGTGCCAGGAATCCTTCGCTGCAAGGCCAGGTTGGCTTCCTGCCAAATTCTGCAGGACTGTTTCACATTTGTACTGGCTCGTGTCCCTATTGCTTTGGCTGCTTCTGTATTATGGGACACCTGGGTACATTCATAGAGTCATAGAGTTCTACAGCATGGAGACAGGCTCTTTGGCCCAAACTGGTCCATCCACACTAACCCTGTTTCCCTGCACTTGGCCCATATCCTTTCAATACGTTCCTCTCCATGTATTTGTCCAAGTGCCTTTTAAATGTTATTAAATGTATCCTCCTCGACCACTTCCACTGGTAGTTCCTTCCGTATGTGTAGCACCGTCTGGGTAAAAGCGTTGTCCCTCAGGTTCACTTTTAATCTTTCCCCTTTCACCTTAAACTGATGCCCTTTTATCCTAGATTCCCCAAGCCTTGGATAAAGACTGAGTGCATTCACCCTATCCATGTCTCCCATGATCTTATACATCTCTATAAGGACCGCCCCCAGTCTCCTACACACTAAAGAAAATGTCCTAGCTTGTCTAACCTCTCTCTATAACTCTAGTTGAGTTCTGGCAACATCCTTGCAAATTTCTTCAGCACTTTTTCCAGTTTAATAACATCCTTCCTATAGCATGGTGGGCAAAACTGAACACAATATTCCAAGTGTGGCCTCACTAACATCCTGCACAATTACAACAGAACTTCCCAACTTCGATATTCCATGCCCTGACTGATGAAGGGCCCAGTGTGCAAAAAGCCTTCTTCACTGCCCTGTCTCCCTGAGTTCAGAGAGCTGTGCTCCTGGAATCCAAGATCCCTCTGTTCCACTATACTCCTTCAGGCCCTACCATTCACCGTGAAACCCCTGTCTTCATTTGTCTTACCAAAATGCAAGATCTCGCACTTGTCTATATTAAACTCCATTTGCCATTTCTCAGCCCAATTCTCCAGCTGATCAAGGTGCTGTTGCAGTTGCTGAGAACCTTCCTCACTTATTTTAGTGTAATCTGCAAACTTACTAATCATGCCTTAAACATCCTCGTCCAAATCATTGATATAGATAACAAACAGTAATGGGCCTAGCACTGACCAGCTCAGTGACACAATGGTTCAGTGGTTAGCACGGCTGCCTTACAGCACCGTGGACCTGGGGTCAATTTCTACCTCACAGGATGGTCTGTGTGGGTTAGATCCTGTTAGAGTTAGATCTCCGATAGTATGAAAACAGGCCATTTGGCCCAACAAACAACACCGACTTGCTGAAGAGTAACCCACCCAGAGCCGTTCTCCCTACCCAACATTTACCCTTAATGAATGCACCTAGCGCTATGGGCAATTTAGCCTGGCCAATTCATCTGACCAGTGCATTTTTGGAATGGGGAGAAAACCGGAGCACCCGAAGGAAACCCAGGCAGACACAGGGAGAATGTGCAAACTCCACAGAGTCACCCGAGGCTGGGGTCGAACCCGTGTCCCTGGTGCTGTGAGGCAGGAGTGCCAACCACTGAGCCACCATGCCACACCAACTGAGTTTGTACGTTCCCCCATGTCTGTGTGGGTTTCATCTGGGTGCACCGGTTTCCTCCCACAATCCAAAGATCTGCAGGTCAAGTGAATTGGCAATGTTCAATTGCTGAGTATGTTCATGGATGTGTAAGTAAGTTGCATTAGTCAGGGGTAATTGTAGAGTAATAAAGTCGGGAAATGGGTTTGAGTGAAATAATCTTCAGAGGGCTAGTGGACTTGTTGGGCCGAAGGGCCTGTTTCCACAGAGGTGTGATTCTATGATTCTATGACCGCTGAGGCACGCCACTAGTCACAGGCCCTCAGTCTGACCATTACCCTCTGCTTCCTACCATCAAGCCAATTGTGTACTCAGTTTGCCAACGCCCCCTGGATTCCATGTGATCTAACCTTCCAGAACAAGGTACCATGTGGAACCTTATCAAAGGCCTTCCTGAAATCTGTAGAGTCTACATGTACTGGCCTGCCCTCGTCAAACCTCCTGATCACTTCAATACAGAACGCTGACAAATTTGTGAGGCATGGTCTCCCATGCACAAGGCTGTGCTGACTACTCCCAATCAAATCTTGTATTTCCAAATGCATGTATATCTCATCTCCCAGAATCTTCTCAAGTAACTTACTTACCACAGATGTTAGGTTTACTGATCTATAGTTCCCAGGTTTATCTTTGCAGCCATTCTTGAATTAGGGCACAACATATGCTGTCCTCCAGTCTTCCGGGACCTCACCCGTGGCTAACGGTGAGGCAAAAAGATCAGCAGGGACCCCACAAGTACTTGTCTCGCCTCTTGAGGTGCTGTTGGATATGTTTGGTCAGGTCCAGGAGATTTATCCACCTTCATACATTCTAATGCACTCAACACATCCTCTCCTGTGATATGGACTGACCCCGAGAGATCATCACTAACTTTCCCAAATTCCCAAGCCTTCGTGTCCTTCCCCAAGGTCAACACAGAGGTGAAATAACTCCTGCGATTCTGCACACACATGTCCACTTTGGCACTTGAAGGATCCTATTTTCTCTTGATTTATTCTTTTTTCCTTGGGAGGGCGAGATTGCAGTGTTGGGTAGGGATCAGTCAGGCAGGGGGTGATTGCAGTATTGGGTAGGGATCAGTCAGGGAGGGGGTGGGTGCAGTGTTGGATAGGGATCAGTCGGGGGGAGATTATAATATTGGGTAGGGATCAGTCAGGGAGGGGGAGATTGCAGTGTTGGGTAGGGATAGGTCGGGGTGATATTGCAGTGTTGGTAAGGGATCAGTAAGGGAGGGTGGGTTGTAGTGTTGGGTAGGCATCAGTAAGGGAGGGGGAGATTGAAGTGTTGGGTAGGGATCTGTAAAGTAGGGGGGTATTGCAGTGTTGGGTAGGGATCGGTCAGGGAGGAGGAGATTACAGTGTTGTTTAGGGGTCAGTTAGGGAGGGGGATATTGCAGTATTGGCTAGGGATCAGTCAGGGAGGGGGTAATTGCAATGTTGAGTAGGGATCAGTCAGGGAGGGGGGTGACTGCTGTGTCGGTGAATCTGTTTTTTTGGTGACAGTACAGATGGCTGTACAGTCTGTATCTCGAACTGTAACCAACGAATCCATATTGTTCCAAAGTCAACAGAGTGTATGTTGGCTGCAAGATAGAAAGTGCTTTTTGAATTTAAAGCACAGCAACAGCTGCCATCTGAGAGATGAGCTGTTCCAAAATAGATACATGTTCCAATTACCTGAGGTTTGGCTGCTGTTTTGACCACATTTCCAATTTACCCAATTAGTTTAAGTTGTGCCCTGGATACCAGAAACCAATGGCATTTGGTTTGATTGTTTTGATACCTTGAAACTAATTATCAGAGTTTATTGAGTTGTGGGTGTTATATAAACTTGGTATTTTGAAAGTATGAGGGATAGCAACTGCTATCGAATAGCGAACAACTGCTGTCGAGCCCGAGAGCTAAATGACCATCTCGCATCTTCCTCTCAAAGAAATTAGAAAACAATTTCAACCAAAGTACCTTTTCATGTAAAACCTGCTCACATTAAAAAAAAGAAAGAAGACAGCCCAGCGAGATCAGCAGCAGGAGGATTGAAAACAGAGGAACCTGTTTGGTCTTGAGATTAAGTTAATGCAATGCTTAATAAGTGTCGAGTTTAATAATTGGAACAGTGTATTTTTGTGGAGTTGGAGTCAGGTACTAAGTAGGTAAAAGAAGGGGACTTGGATTTGTGAACAGTTGTTGTTTAGTGTTCACTATTAGAGTTAAGAAAATAATTATAATTTTATTAATGTATTGGAATTTTGGAGTTCTCTGTCCCTATTATTTTAACAGATTACAGAGTGAACCAAGACTCTCTGGGTGTTTGGTTTAATTAACAGAGAGGTTCAACTTCTGCATCATAATCAATGGCAGGAAATTTCTATTGAGACTGCAATGGATAAGCAGCCCAAAGAAACTGGAAGCTTGATGCTGAAAAATAGAGGCCAGCCATTTCTATGGTGAGTGGGTTCTAATAATATCATGTAATCACCTGCCACGATTTCTCACTTCAAAACCGTTCATAGGTAGCTATTTGGGACATTAGTATAATGTTGCTTGACATGGAATATTTACAGATTAACTAGTCTGTTTAACTGTATCAGTACCCGCTGAAGAATTTGATTTTTGATGGACACTTAGAGGGTTCCAAGCTGATAGGACTTACCCAGTAGGAAATGCAACTTTCCTGGACAATTCCTTTGGATTATGCTAAGATGGGGAATCTGCCGGTTCCCAGCTCAACCCTGCCTCTACACTGGGATAAAGACTCTCTGTAGGATGTGATAGAATATTCTCCACTTGCCTGTATGAGTGCAGCTCCAATAAACACTCAAGAACCTTGACACCATCCAGGACAAAGCAACCTGCTTGATTGGCACCCCACCCACAAATATCCACTCCCTCCACCAAAGATGCTCAGTAGCAGCAGTGTGTACCACCTACAAATGCAGTGCAGATATTCACCAAAGATCCTCATACAGCACCTTCCAAACCCACAGCCACTTCCATTTAGGACAATGGCAACAAATACACGGGAACACCACCTTATGCAAATTGCCTTCCAAGCCGCTCACCATCTTGAAGAGGAAATATATCCCTGTGTCAAATTCCTGGAATTCCTTCCCTAACAACATTATGGGCGACCTACATGGACAATACTGGTTCAAGAAGGCAGTTCACCACCAACTTCTCAAGGGACAACTAGGGATGGGTAAGAAATACTGGGCCTGGGCAGTGACGCCAACATCCCATGAATGAATTCGAAAAATGGTTTCATGTCTGGAACAACAGGACCATCCTGTGGCTTCACTAAGGAGCTTTATTTATTCATTACGCAAGGAATTCCTTTGCTGTGTTAGTGACCTTCACTCTGAACTGAGATAATGTTGCTGCATAAATAAACTTGTTTGTGCACCAATTTAGGGTCTGCAGCATATAACCAAGTTTTGTGAAGTTATGCAGGAAAAGTGAGTAATCTTCAGGATGGACTCCTTGAATAACATAATGTAAGAAACTTAAAACATAGATGAATAACAGGCAGATGAAGCTCCAAGAGATGGTGAGGAGCAAAATCACAGACTTCCTTCTGCTCTCCATCTCTGGGTCTCTGTGCTGTAGATACTGCACAGAATGCAGTTTTGTTGCCCACCGTCATTACTGCTGGCTCACCCTGTGCAGTATCTGCAGGAACAGGATGAGGGAGGAGTTCAGACAGGCCAGCCAAGGGAAAGCCCCATCGCAAATTTGTGACAAACAGTGTAAACATTTCTTCCAGGAGAAGACCCACCCCAATATCTCTCATTGTCAGTTTAAATTACATTCCCAATAATATGGAAACAGGCTCTTCAGCCCAACAAGTCCACACCGACACTCTGAAAAGGAACCCACTCAGACCCATTCCCCTATCCTATATTTACCCTAATGCACCTATCACTATTGGCAATTTAGAATGGCCAATTCACCTAACCTGCACATCTTTGGCCTGTGGGAGGAAGCCCATGCAGACATGGGGAGAATGTGCAAACTCCACACAGACAGTTGCTCAAGGCTGGAAATGAACCCGTGTCACTGGTGCTGTGAGGCAGCAATGCTGACAACTGAGCTACCATCCACCCCAATTACAGCAGCTCACTGAGGTCTGGTTTAATGGCAGCTGCAAGGAGACTCTCAGTGCTAGGGATTCCAATTATCCCGAGTGACAAAGTTAGAATAACGTCCAAATTAACGGAATTATATAATAAAAAATGTATTTGGATGGCTTATCACAACTTCCTCCCAAATACTGTGGAGATAGAGGGGACATTGACAGGGACCACTCTTAAGTAAATGTGAAGGAACAGACCATACCATCACATGCCCATAGCCTGTCATCCATGAATTCAGATCCTCTCCCATCAAGCTGTGGTCCTAACTGCACTCACCTTGATATATCTTGGGATACTGGTGGTTATGATTGTAGTTTGGAAAAGGCATATATCCCCACACATGGGTATGATCCTGATGAATACAGATCAGGGGCTATAAGGTAGATGGAACCTCTAGGGTTATCACTTTATTCTTATCCATTGATGGGATGTGGGCATCGCTGGCTGGGCCAGTGTTTATTACTCGTCCCTAGTTGCCCTTTGGGGAAGATGGAGAATGACAATAAGAGTGACATCAGTGATACCTCCATCGTTGGAAACCCATCTTGTTCACTCAGTCCCCTTCCTCCAGGAATGCCCTTCATGTGCCTCCAGAACCTGGGCAATTAGGGATGGGGAATAAATGCTGACCTCGGCAGTAATGCACACATTCAGTGTGTAAGAAGAATCACATTTCAATCACTGAGTGAAATGCTCTTGTTTAAAGAGGGCAGCTCCTACCCTAGAGAACAGAAGAACAGCTCTGAGATATATTTTCACACATGGAATAAACTGGCTCGATGTAGCATTGGTTGAAATCATTTGTAATCGTGTGATGGGGCTCATGGTATTTGAGAGGGCAGCATTGTTGCTGGGAGATTCCAGATTCTGTTTTTTTTGTTATTTCATTATGATGTACTAAACAGCAATACTCCTTCATAATTGGGATTAAAAATGCTCCTGTAATTAGTTTGTTCATTGTCAGAGTTTTGACACAAAGCTGAGCAATGCTGTTGTGTCAATCTCCCAAAGGAGCTTTCAGACAGTATAAGGCAGCATCTCTGGGGATGCATCAGCCCAGAGTTTCAAACAAGGAGCTTATCAGCTGCCTGAAGGGACAGATCGCCTCACATGGAAAAATGCATCAACCAACTCAGCAGGTGGAGAAGGTGTTCCACACCATCCTTGCTATTATTGGCGTTCCTGATGTGGCATAAAGACATTTGGACTTGGTTTGATCTGCTGCTGATCTGCTCTCTAGTTTTACCTTTTGAACAACAACGTCGCCATCTCATTGACTGGTCAGCCATATCCAGATCCCAGAACAGTGATAACAATCCAGTAAGCAGCATTCATGGTACAATTTTCCATTGACAGAGACTCCCAAAGTCACTGCTGCTGCAGAATTTCTTGACTTTAGTATTCTGTCATCTGTTCTGGTTTCATATGTTCTGAAGGTATGAAGGGAGATCATGCAACTTCGATCTGAAGAAGGGTCTCTGGACTTGAAACATTAACTCTGCTTTGCCTCTCACAGATGCTTGCCAGAGCTGCTGAACAATTTCATTTTTTAAATATACAAATGAAGTTTGTGTTCGCAAGAATCTTGAAGGATGATCTGAGTGAAGTCCTCCAAGACATTAACAGAAAAGGATAAATGATTTCCATTGGCTGGCAATTCTCTAACGAGGGGACACAGTCTGAGAATGAGAGCCAGAGCATTCAGGAGAAATGTTAGAAAGCACTTCTACATACAAAGGATGGGAGAGGTTTGGAACTCTCTTCCACAAACGATAGTGGATACTGGAACTGTTAGTCAGTTTAAATGAGAAAGTACTTTTTAAACAAAGGAACTGAAGGAGAGACGTGTTTTGATTTGTAAAGCTACATCCATCTCCCATGCCTCCCAGAAATGTTCTCGTTCTCACAGTCCCTGGTTAGAGAATTCAAATCTTGACAGATTGCCTGCCTGGTCTCTGTACGTTTTGGTGTTTGTCATGTATAGATGTGTGGATTTACAGTGCAAGTATCACCACAGTGCAAACACTCACCTGCTGTCACTAAGGGAGCCCTGTATGCTCTGTTATACTGCACTTAGTCATAGTGATGTACAGCATGGAAACAAACCCTTCGGTCCAACTCATTCATGCCAACCAGATATCCTAACCTAAACTAGTCTCATTTGCCAGCACTTGGCCGGTATCCCTCCAAACCTTACTATTCATATACTGGTCCAGATGCCTTTTAAATGCTGTAATTGTACCAATCTCCACCACTTCCTCTGGTAGCTCATTCCATACACACACCATCCTCTATGTGAAAAAGTTGTCTCCTTAGGTCCATTTTATTATCTTTCCCTCTCACTCTAAGTCTATGCCCTCTCTCACCCCAGGGAAAAGACTTTGTCCGATCCATGCCCCTCATGATTTCATGAAATTTGAGAAGCCTCCGACGCTCCAGGGAAAACATCCCCAGCCTATTTCAGCCTCTCCCTATAGCTCAAATCCTCCACTCTGGCAATATCTTTGTAAATCTTTTCTGAACCCTTTCAAGATTCACGACATCCTTCGATAGGAAGGAGACCAGAATTGCACATGGCCTAACCAATGTCCTGTTCAGCCACAACATGACCTCCCAATTCCTATACTCAGTCCTCTGACCAATAATGGAAAGCATACCAAATGCCTTCTTCACTATCCTATCTGCTCGCAACTCTACTTTCAAAGAACTATAAACCTGCACTCCAATGTCTCTTTGTTCAGCAACACACCCTTACGAACAAATGGGTATGTCCTGCTCTGATTTGCTTTTCCAAAATGCAGGACCTCACATTTATCTAAATTAAACTCAAACTGCCACTCCTCAGCCCATTGGCGCACCTGATCAAGATCCCATTGTAATCTGAGGTAACCTTCTTCACTGTCCACTGCACCTCCAATTTTGTTGCCATCTGCAAACTTATTAACTATACCTCCTACGTTTGCATCCAAATCATTTATATAAACAATGAAAAACAGTGGATTCAACACTGATCCTTGAAGCACACCACTGGTCACAGGCCTCCAGTCTGAATAGCAACCTTACACCACCACCTCTTGCTTTTAAGCCAATTCAAATGGCTAATTCTCCCTGTATTCCATATGATCTAAGCTTGCTAACCAGTATCCCATGAGGAACCTTGTCAAACACCTTACTGAAGTCTCTACAGATCCCGTTCACTGCTCTGCCCTCATCAATCCTCTTTGTTATTTCTTCAAAAAAAAAGTCAGTCAAATTCATGTGACATGATTTCTGACACACAAAACCATTGCTACTTTAAAATTAATAGAACTTTGGTCACTGGCCCCAAAGTGCTCCCCCACTGACACATCAGTCACCTGTCCTCAGTCTGTTACCATTGTGATAGGCTGCTTCATTGCTGTGAATTTGAATTAAAATGAGAAAATCCTGGACTGACTGGACGCTGCTCCTCAATCAGGTAGCTAGTGGGGCAGGATGACAGGACACCGACTTTATCGTAAATTCTGTGTCCCATGATCTAGCTACCTAATGAAGCTCTTGAAAGCTAGTGTGCTTCCCAATAAACCTGTTGAACTATAAACAGATGTTGTGTGATTTTTTTTAACATTGGCCACCCCAGTCGAACACTGACACATCTATGTCCTCATAGAATCCCTACAGTGAAACTGGCCATTCGGCCCAATAAGAACACACCAAATGAATCTGATTGATTCATTCATTGATTTGAGTGAAGGGATATTTCAGCACCTTCTTCAGTTGCTGCCTGAACTTTGTCAGGATCATGGCAAAAATGCCATGCAGCAATTGAGAAAGTGCATCATGAATCAAGGACAATTCATGTAGATACGTAGACCAATAGCCTATAACAAACATTTGGCTCCATATTGAATACATTGTTAACACTAACAGTAACAAGGTGGATTTACTTCAGCCTATGCATCTCGGTGTCCCTGTGAGACTCTCCACTGGTCTCCGGTGGGCTCTGCTGGTCATTGACATGTGTCTGATGTTGAAAACATTGAGCAGCAGAATCAGGAGAAATTGGAAAGTCGGGTTAGAATGTGGTGGAGGAACTCAATTATGACCCAGACTCGAGAGTAATAAACATCGATTGTTGCATCACAAAGCCAGGGGGTGTTATCCAGCCAATACCGAGCTGGGAGAATAAAATACCAGAAGATGTTCTTTAAACAGCTCAGCACAGTCGCTGTTCCCAGAGCAGTTTGCTAACTGCAATATTTAATTTTCAGCTTCTAGCAACAAATGACCACAAATCAATCGAATATGAAAGTGATGGCAAACCAGACAGGACCGTCCGACCGATATAAAGCAGTACGACATAGATAGTACACATGGGGATGCCCAACAGGAAACTGTTGTGTTCTCAATAATCAATCGGAATGTTTCTCAATATCAGGTTGAGAATAACGACCAGTAGATCTGCCACTGCCATGGCCACCAGGTAACGGGTATCACATGGGGACAATCCACAATCTTTATCAAGCACCATGAAGATCATCATTACATTACGTGTGAGGAAGGCAAACAAACAAATTATACTTTAATTTGGAGGCAAAGTTATGGTGCCTTAATGGTTAGTACTGCTGCCTCACAGTGCCTGGGACGTGGGCTTGATTCCAGTTTGGGTCAACCATCAGCAATAATTCTCCAGTAGATTAGATTAGATTACTTACAGTGTGGAAACAGGCCCTTCGGGCCAACAAGTCCACACCGACCTGACGAAGCGCAACCCACCCATACCCCTACATTTGCCCCCTACCTAACACTATGGGCAATTTAGCATGGCCAATTCACCTGACCCGCACATCTTTGGACTATGGGAGGAACCCCACACAGACATGGGGAGAACACAGTCAGTCGCCTGAGGCAGGAATTGAACCCGGATCTCTGGCACTGTGAGGCAGCAGTGCTAACCACTGTGCCACCATACCATCCATGTGGAATTTGCACATTCTCCCTGTTTCTGCATGGGTTTGTACTCAGTGCTCCAGTCCAAGAATGTGCAGGTGAGATGATTGTCCATGGCACAATGGTCAATCCCAGAGTGACAAGGATTGTGCAAGTTATTTGGATTAGTTCTGGGAAATGCAGGGATAGGGTGGGGGTGCTGGGCCTGAGGTCAGTGCAGACTTGAGGGGCAACATGGCATCTTGCACACTGTAAGGATTTTATTCTGTAATTCTATGCCTCACAGCACTCTGAGAAAAGGAGAAAAATCTCTTCATCTCTGTAACCAATCAAAGTTGCCTTATTTCAGATAAAAAAGTGCCCTCTAGCTCTAGTCTCAATTTTAGTGTTTCTTGCAAAGAGTCACCCATGAAGGAAACATTGCTGCAGCTGTTCCCAGTTTTACTGAGATCACAGCTGGAGGACTGCATGAGGCTTTATTTTATCTCCTTCCCTCAGAAAGAATTTAATTACATGAGAAGGTGTATGGACACAGCTCACTCAGTTGATTCCTGGGATGACAAGTTCATCCCATGTGGAAATGTTGTGCAGTTTGGATGTATAACCTTTGAAGTTCACCAGAAATAGACATGATCATATTGAGGCATAACTGGCCCTGAGAGGAGTGACAGGGTGGATGCTGAGAGGATGGCTCCCCACGTGCGGGTGTGTAGAACTGTAGCATTTTTGAAAAGGTGGCTTCTTCAATTCCAGACTGAGATGAGGATGTACCTGATAATAGATTAGATTAGATTAGACTTACAGTGTGGAAACAGGCCCTCCGGCCCAACAAGTCCACACCGACCCGCCGAAGCGCAACCCACCCATACCCCCACATTTACCCCTTACCTAACACTACGGGCAATTTAGCTTGGCCAATTCACCTGACCCGCACATCTTTGGACTGTGGGAGGAAACCGGAGCACCCGGAGGAAACCCACGCAGACACGGGGAGAACGTGCAAACTCCACACAGTCAGTCGCCTGAGTCGGGAATTGAACCCGGGTCTAATGTGTTGCCCAGAGAGCAGGGAAGGCTGAATTTGATAGATATTTGATCAACTAGACAGCCAGTGCTTATGTGGGTCATGTTTGAGGGGGTTGAATGGTCTACTTCTGTTTTTATTTGTTGTGCATCATGTCACAAATAGGAGGTGATTTGGTGCAAGGACAATCACTTTAAATGTAAGGGTGCTTCCATTTTAGATTGAGATGAGAATGCTCCTTTGTCCTGAGGGATGTGCTAACTGTGGCATTCTCATCTGCAGGGAGAAGTGAAGATATTCAAGGCTTATTCAGTAGCTCCTTGATGGTCAAGGAAGTCTATGTTTATTGGGAACAGAGATGGACATGGAGTTCAGCCACAGTCAGATCAGCTCTGATCTGTCTGAATGGTGTAGCAGGGACCGAATGGCCAACTGGTGCTCCTACATCCCATGTAATGTCACACAACACGTCTCTCACTGAATTCCTCAAGGCTGTTACTGAAGCACAGGAATACACCATTCAGCCCTCTAAAGAGTTGCACAGGAACTTGCATTCAGCACTTAGAGCGTACTGCACAGTGTACCAAGGGAAACAGCTATAGAGGAAACAGAGAACAGTACAGCACAGTAACAGGCCCTTCAGCCCACCAAGACTGTGCTCACATTTGTTGCCTTTCCAAATGAAAAACCTTTTATTTTTTAATGGTCCATATCCCTTGATTCCCTACTTATTCAAGAAATTGCTATGTATCCACGTCCACCATTACGTTTCGGAAGCGCATTCCAGGCACTTATCACCATCTGTGTAAAAAAGCTGTCTCACATCTCCTTTAAACTTTCCCTTCTTACCTTAAAACTACGGACCCTTGTAATTGAGATGAGTATCCTGGGAAAAAGGCTCAGACTATCCATTTTGTCCATGCCTCTTATAATTTTTTCAACTTCTTTCAAGTCGCCCCTCATTCATCAACGTTCAAGTAAAAACAGTATAAGTTTGTCCAATCTCTCCTCATTGCTAATACCTTCCAAACCAGGCAGCAACCTGGGAAACCAAAGCCTCACATCTTTCTGGTCGTGTGGTGATCAGAAATATAATACAAAATTCCACATGTGGCCTAACTGAAGTTCTAGAAATGACTTACCAATTTCTATCCTCCACGCCCTGGCCAAGGAATGCAAGCATGCCATTTGCCTTCTTGACAATCTTAACCATTTACATTGCTACTTTCAGGGAACTGTCGAACTGTAGCCTGGATCTCTCTGTTTGTAGATGCAGCTAAGATTGAGCTGTGTAGGATTATCAGGAGCATGGACAGGATGGGTAGAACTAGATTGTTCACACTAATTGAAGGATCAAAAACAAGGCATACATTTCTAAAGTGAAAATTAGGAGGCTTAGAAGGTTTCTGAGAGAGAAAACAAAATCACCTCGAAGGTGGTAGGATTCTGGGATGCACTGACTGGGATGGTAGTTGAGAGTTGGGACCTCACAACCTGCAAAAAGTAAACATTTGAAGTGTCATAAAATTGAAGGATACGTGCCTCATGTTGGAAAGTGAGACTTGTGTAGGTAGTTGAGTATTTGTGGCAAGATAGATTCGATAAGCCTCTTTGTATTGTTGATTCCATGATTCTAAGCCCTGAATTGAATGGTATGTTTGGTGATTCTATGGACAATGAAGAGGCAGAGAACTTGTAAGTGTCTGGAATCATAAGATCAGATTCAGAAAGGATGGGAGCTATCCTTCCATAAAAGGGCATGAATGACCCAGCATTTCTGCAACAATAAGTTGTTGTTATTACTGAGTGTAGATTCGAATTAATTGAATTCAAAAATCACCAGCTGTTCTGGAGGGGATTTGAACCCACAGTAATAGCCTGGAGCTCTGATGGCAAATGCAGTGATATTATCTCAATCCCATTGGCTCCAAAAGTCAGCACCTCTGAGGGGGACACTTTATGTTTCTGGTCAAATTATTTGTGGCTGGAAGAGAATAGGAACAGTTGAATCTGGATGTACCAAAAGGGCAGATGATGGTTTATTCAGCAGCTAGACTGAGACAAAAGGAGAGACTTGAGATATTGTGGAGTTGGTAGTGAACAGGATTGGTGCTGGAGAGAATATGGAAATAGATATCAGCTTAGAGCAAAAGTGCTTGTTGGTGTTGTGAACAGTTTGATTCCGCTTCAGCATTAAAATTGTTTACTGAAAAATGTGTTGCTGGAAAAGCGCAGCAGGTCAGGCAGCATCAAAGGAGCAGGAGAATCGACGTTTTGGGCATAAGCCCTTGTTTGGTAAGGAATGCAGTTTGTGGACAGAAATCATGGCAATGGCTTCCTTTTTTTCAGAATTTAATTAATGAGGACAGTAATTTAGTTCAACAAGGTTTATTGAATTCATAGTCAGATAGAAAGACTTACCAGGAATAATAGTTAGTATAAGATAGAAACCAGCTTGAATCAGCCAAATTACACTCAAGATCCACCCAATCTTGAGAAAGATTGTAGAGACCCAAATATAAACTCCTGGTCATTATTGGAACATTCCAGTGCATTGTTCTCAGACTCTGATCTCTTCCCTCCCTCCCTCCCTCTTGAGCTGTTGATCCTGGTTAGTGCTGAAAGTGAAGTTCCTACTGATACTGTGTGAGAACATTGTCAGAGCCCCTTATTAATAGGAAGTAAACCTTTTAGTGAAACAATTTGATGCATGGAGACTGACATTAACTACAATCACTGAACGAACAGGTTCAGTTAACCCCATTCAATCCAATTTGTTTTTTGCCATGTTAAATTATAGCATTTGTTCAATCTAGATGGGATGTCTGAGTGTTTCTAAGGGATGGACACAGCAGCAAAGTGTTGTGGAATAGAATAGACATGGAAGGGTGGTCAGAGGACTGAAGAGTTTTTAATTACATCTCTTTTCATAACCGAAGAGACAAACCCTGAAATAAAGAACAGCCAATACAATATAATCGAAATATTAGGGATACTTCCATAGTCTACATTTGGGAAGAATAATTTGTTCCTCAAAAACATTGGATTTACAAGAAGCAACTAGAATAGAGATGCAAATGGAAAACACGTATCTGGACAAGAAAGTTCAACTTATTAAGCTAGTATCAGGGCAGGTCAATGAACATGGTGTTGTAGATTTTCTCAACAGGACCAAAATACAATCAAGGGTCATTTAATAGACAGTATCTGAAAGCTGAGTTGGAAGGAGGGGAGAGTAAATATCCCACAACAATGGCTGACAAAGATAATTTCACGTGATATCCGATTTTAAAAAAAACCATGTTAAAATTATAACCTCACTCACTGAACCGCTCCACTTCCCCAAATGTCTATCCGCTTTAAGATGGTCCTTCAAATCTACTTAACATTCTTAACCTGACAATTCCTTCCAAGTCTGAGTATCAACTATGTTTTATTTGCCATCATAAGATTGTTGGTGTGTATCTTGCTGCGATCCTGTGGCAGTGAGAGATTGTGGTGTTGTGGATGAGATTAGTTACTCCAGACAATAGTGCTGTGTCAGGATGATTTGTTTCAGCAGCATGATGTCAAATGGTCAGGGTGTCTGCGACTTATTCTTAATGTTTATGTTAGTGTAATAATGAGGCATAAATACAGAGCTAGCTAAAGTGAATTCACAGATGTATTAGCGTACACTTAGAGATTATTTCGGAATACAGAACATAGATAAGACACACAGAAAGTCAATGAGCTATACAGCATGAAACAGACCCTTCAGTCCAACCCCTCCATGCTAACAAGGGATCCGAAACTGATATAGTCCCATTTGCTGGCATTAGGCTAATTTCTCTCTAAACTCTTCCTATTCATGTACTGATCCAGATGCCTGTTAAATGTTGTAACTGTCCCAGCCTCTCCCACCTCCCCTGCCAATTCATTCCATACACGCACCACCATCTGCAGGAAAAAATGTTGCCCTTCAGGTTTTTTTTCAACTTTTCCTCTCTCAACTTAAACCTATTCCATCTATTTTTGGACTTCTCTCCCCTGGAGAAATGATCTTGGCTATTCACCCTACACATGCCCCTCATGATTTTATAAACCTCTATAAAGTCACCCCTCAGACTCCAATGCTCTGGGGAAGAATCCCCAGATTATTCAGCCTCTCCTTATAACTCAAACCCTTCAATTTTAGAAACATTTTTGTAAATACTTTCTGAACCTTTTCAAATTTGACAATATTGTTCCTATTGCAGGAAGACCAGGACTGAACACAGTATTACAAAAGTGGCCAAACCAATGTCCTGTACAGCTGCAATATGATGTCCTAACTTCTATATTCAATGCACTGATCAATAAAGGCAAACATGCCAAAAGCCTTCTTCACCAGCCTGTCTACCTGCACCTCCACATACAAGGAGCTATGCCCCGTACCCCTCGGACACTTTGTTTGGCAATACTTCCAATGCCCTACCATTAAGTGTATAAGACCTACTCTGGTTTGCTTTACCAATGTGTAAGGAATATTTCAAGGAATAGACTTACCATTCACGGGTTAATTTGAAATGTAAAGAAAAGAAAACATAATTGTGAATAGATAGACGTCAGGTCAGAGATTGAACAGCATATCAAAAAATGAAGGAAGTACAATAAAAAATTAGAGTATGATAGAAAGTTCCACCAAACTGTAAAGGTTGTCGGTATAGTCATAAATAAATAATGGCAAAAGACAAGTGTTGGACTGAAGGATTAACAAATGCTCGAAAAAAAGAAGGAAGTAGGTGTAGCTCTTGTAACAAAAGAGTGGATTGCCATTCGCCCTAATCACATTGAATGGTAGAGCTGGCTCAAGGGGTTCACTGGCTTATTCCTGCTTTTATCATCTCTGCTTCTATATGACAGCTATCTTACATCTTTACTGTCGATGAGAGGTGAGTGAGGATCCCTGTGTTTGTGTGTGTGTGTGTGTGTGTGTGTGTGTGTGAGAGAGAGAGAGAGAGAGAGAGAGAGTGAGGGAGAGAAAGAAAGGGAGAGATAGAGAGATAGACAGTGAGAGAGAGACAGACACAGAGAGAGAGCGAGAAAGGCTGTGAGTCTATGGGTGTAAGTGTGTGTGAGGGTGCAAGTGGCTGTTTGTGTGTTTCTCTCTGCAAGTAATAGAGAGAGAGGGCCACCTGACAGTGTGATTGAAGAGTGAGCTTGTGAGAGTGTATGAGTGTGAAAGTATTTGTATAAGTAAGGTGAGAGTGAGGGTTTTGAAGATGTTTGAGTTTGTCAGAGTGTGAGCATATGTGTAATCCTTGGAGACCAGTAAGTGATTGGGAGTGAGCATGTGTATGTGAGAGTATGAGGGTCTCTCGCATTGTCACACTGAAATACACAGAATTAAAAACACAGTTCTGATCAACACACACATATGCATGTACACATGGGTATACACACATACACATATGTACATATTTGTATAAGGCATGCTGGCTTTCACAGAGAAAGGATTTGAATATAGGAGTAGGGTAGTCTTGCTACAGTAACACAGGGCCTTGGTGAGGCCACACATAAAGTATTGTATCTAGCTTTTTCTCCTAGTCTGAGGAAGGACTGTCTTGCTATTGAAGGAGTCCAGTGAAGGTTCACCAGACTGTTTGCCAGAATGGCAGAACCGACATATAAAAAATGATTGGATTGACTAGGCTTATACTCACTGGAATGTAGAAGAATGAGGAGGGATCTCATTAAAAAAAAACATAAAATCCTGATGGGACTGAATTGGCTAGGGCAGGAAGTATTTTCCCGATGTTGGGGAGTCCAGAACCATGGGTCACAGTCTAAGATACTCACCCCTGGTCAATCGATGTGACAGAGGATAAAGGTCGACTGAGCCAGGTTTAAATACCCGCAGGTCTGTCACCCAAAGTCTATCTCCTCTAAATCCCAGTTGATCCATGATTTGGAGATGCTGGTATTGGACTGGGGTGTACAAAGTTAAAAATCACACAACACCAGATTATAGTCCAACAGGTTTGATTGGAAGCACTAGCTTTCGGAGTGCTGCTCCTTCATCAGGTGGTTGTGGAGTACAGTTGATCCAGTCAGCTCCCATCTTTCTCTACCTGGAACACATTTCCCCCAGCTATGGAACATACCAACAATCATCCTTGTGGATTAGAGAAGGGTGTTGGAGAAAACAACAAGTCAATGGTTTAACCCAGGTCAGTCCCTGCCCCTCACCACCGGTCTCTTGATGTGGAATACACACAGACACAAAGCTGCAGTTTCACATCTAGAACAGTCAGAGCACATGGTTACAGCATAAATTGGAATTTTGCACAAGTTAGTGCAAGTTTGTTCCACAAATGATCACTGTCTGTGTGGAGTTTGCACATTCTCCCCATGCCCACGTGGGTTTCCTCACACAGTCCAAAGATATACAGGTCAGGTGAATTAGCCATGTTAAATTGCCCATAATGTTAGGTATATTCATCAGAGGGAAATGGGTCTGGGTGGGTTACTCTTTGGAGGGTCGGTATGGATTTGTTGAGCCAAGTGGCCAGTTTCCAAACTGGAGAGAATTGAATCTGATTGCCCCGTACCTTCCTTCAATCACCTTAAAGTTGTGACTTCTTGGGAAACGTCTCTGTCCATCTACTTTACCTATTTCTCTCATTACCTTGTACACTTCCATCAAGTAACCTCTCTTCCTTCTTCTCTCGAATGTGTAAAGCCGTAACTCACTCAACCTCTGTTCATGAGACAAGCCCTCCAATCCAGACAGCATCCTTTACTCTATCTACAGCACCACCGGTCTTTGTGTCATTGTAAAACTTACCAACCCACCCTTCCACTTCTTCATCCAAGTCATTTATATAAACACAAAGAGCAGAGGCCCAAAAACATATCCCTGTGGGATATCAATGGTCACCAACCTCCAGGTGGAATACTTTTCCATCCACTACCACTCACTGTCTTCTTTCCGCTGGCCAATTCTGTATCCAGGCAGCCAAATTTCCCTGTACTCCCTAACGTTCTGAATGAGCATACCGTGGGTAACCTTATCAGATGCCTTTCTGAAATCCATATATACCACATCCACTGCTCGATTGGTTTTGTGTGTGGGAAATCATGTCTCACGAGCTTGATTGAGTTTTTTGATGAAGTAACAAAGAGGATTGATGAGGGCATCATGAGAGCTGGACATGATCTCCATGGACTTCAGTAAGATACTCGACATGGAACACTGGTTGGAAGGTTAGGTTGCATAGAATACAGGGAGAATTAGCCATTTGGATACAACATGGTTCAAAGGCAGAAGACAGTGGTAGGACGGTTGCTTTTCAGACTGGAGGCCTTTAACCATTGGTGTGTCACAAGGATCTGTGCCGGGTCCATTAGTTTTCATCATTTATATAAATGATTTGAATGGGAACGTACGAAGTTTAGTTAGTAAGTTTGCAGATGACACCAAAATTTGAAGTATAGGGGATATCGAAGAAGGTTATTTCAGATTACAATGGCACCTTGACCAGATGGGCCAATGCTGAAAATGTGTTGCTGGTTAAAGCACAGCAGGTCAGGCAGCATCCAAGGAACAGGAAATTCGACGTTTTGGGCCAGAGCCCTTCATCAGGAATGAGGAGAGGGTGCCAGGCAGGCTAAGATAAAAGGTAGGGAGGAGGGACTTGGGGGAGGGGCGATGGAGATGTGATAGGTGAAAGGAGGTCAAGGTGAGGGTGATAGGCTGGAGTGGGGTGGGGGCGGAGAGGTCAGGAAGAGGATTGCAGGTTAGGAGGGCGGTGCTGAGTTGGGCTGGGAACGGCAGATGAAGCTTAATTTAGATAAATGTGAGGTGCTGCATTTTGGAAAAGCAAATCAGAGCAGCACTTGTACACTTAATAATAAGGTCTGAGGGAGTGTTGCTGAAAAAGAGACCTTGGAGTGCAGGTTCATAGTTGTTTCAAATTAGAGTCGCAAATTAGAGGATAGTGAAGAAGGTGTTTGATATGTTTTCCTTTATTGATCAGAGCATTGACTACAAGAGTTGGGAGGTGATTTGCAGCTGTACAGGACATTGGTTAGATCATTTTTGGAATATTGCATGCTGTTCTGGTCTCCTTCCTATCAGAAGGATGTTGTGAAACTTGAAATGGTTCAGAAACAATTTACAATGATATTGCTAGTGTTGGAGAATTTGAGCTATAGGGAGAGGCTCAGTAGGCTGGGGCTGTTTTCCCTAGTGTATTGTAGCTGAGGGATGACTTTATAAAGGTTTATAAAATCATGAGGGGCATGGATAGGATAAATAGACAAGGTCTTTTCCCTGGCATAGAGGAATCCAGAACTAGAGGGCACAGGTTTAGAGTGAGAGGGGAAAAATATAAAAGAGACCTAAGGGGCAATGTTTTCATGCAGAAATGCATGTATGGAATGAGCTGCTAGGGGAAGTGGTGGAGGCTGGTACGATTAGAGCATTTAAGAGGCATCTGGATAGGTATATGAATTGGAAGGATTAAGCAGGATATGGGCCAAGTGCTGGAAAATGGAACTAGGTTAGGTTACGATATTTAGTCAGCATGGACGAGTTGGACCAAAGGGTTTGTTTCCATGCTGTACATCTCGATGACCTTCATCAAATTGTCTCATCACTTCCTCAAAGAATTCAATAAGGCTTGTGAGACATGACCTGTCCCTCACAAAGCCACTGACTATCTTTATTCAAACTATGTTTTTCCAAATAGTCATATATCATTTCTCTCAGAATCCTTTCAAGTACCTTGCTTACTACAGTCATAAAACTGACTGATCTGTAATTCCCATAGATTTCCCTATTCCCTTTCTTGAAAAGAGGATCAACATTCACCTCCCTCCAATCAGCCGGTACTACTCCCAAGGAGAGTGTGGGTGCAAAGATCATCACCAGACATGCAGCAGTCTCGTTCCTCACTTCCTGTAGTAACCTTGGATATGTCTGGTTCAGCCCTGGAGACTTGTCTATCTTGTTGCTTCCCCGAAGTTTCAGCAATTCACTTTCTTAATATCAATCTGTTTAACCCTATTAACCTGAATCATGGTGTTCTCAGTATCAACAAGGTCCCTCTCTCTCATGAATACCGAAGTAAAAAACTCATTTAGGACCTCCCCTACCTCTTCAGAATCCAGGCACAAGTTCCCTTCACTATCCCTGATTAGCCCTATCCTCTCTCTCATCATTCACTTATTCCTCATTTAAGTGTAGAACGCCTTTGAGTTTTCCCTAATCCTTCCTGTCAAGGCTTTTTCATGCCTCCCCTCCTAGCTCTCCTCAATCCATTTTTGAGTTCTTTCCTAGCTACCCCATAATCCTCTAAAGTTTTGTCAGATCCTTGCTTCCTCAACCTTAAGTAAGCTTCCTTCTTCCTCATGACGAGAAGCTCTTCTTGTCTTGTCATCAAATGCTCCTTCACCTTCCCATTCCTTGTCTGTCTCAGTGGGACAAAGCTATCCAACATTTCTGTTGTGCATTTCCTGTAGATCCAGTGCTTCAGTAGATTAGGTTAGATTACAGTGTGGAAACAGGCCCTTCAGCCCACCACGTCCACAACAACCCTCTGAAGAATAACCCACCCAGACCCATTTCTGTCTGACTAATGCATCCGACACTATGGGCAATTTAGTATAGCCAATTCACCTGATCTGTACATCTTTGGACTGTGGGAGGAAACTGGAGCACCCGGAGGAAACCCAAGCAGACACGGGGACAATGTGCAAACTCTACACAGAAAGTTGCCCGAGGCTGGAATCGAACATGGGACTCTGGTGCTGTGAGGCAGCAATGCTAATCCCTGAGCCACTGTGCCGCCCAATTGTTCCCAATGTATACTCTATGATTCCTGCCTAATTGCAGTATAATTTCTCCTCCACCAATTAAATGCCTTCCCATTCTATCTATTTCTATCCCTCTCCATGGCTGTGGTAAAGGTGAGGCAGTTGTGGTCACTGTCACCGAAATGCTCTCCCATCAAGAGATCTAACACCTGGCCTGGCTTGTTGCCCACTACCAAACCAATATGGCCTCCTGCTAGTTGGTCTAGGGGAATCCTTCCTGGACACACCTCACAAAATTGGCTCAATCTGACCATCTACAGTAAGGAGGTTCCAAACAATATTGGGAAATTGAAGCCATCCATAATTACAACTGGAGGGCCGGGAGGGGGCACCTGGTACTGGCTTCTTTCCTTCTTTCCTTCTTTCCTGTTCTTTCCTGATGAAGGGCTTATGCTCGAAACGTCGAATTCTCTATTCCTGAGATGCTGCCTGGCCTGCTGTGCTTTGACCAGCAACACATTTGCAGCTGTGATCTCCAGCATCTGCAGACCTCATTTTTTACTCTTTCCTGTTACTGACTTCCACCCATACTGCCTCAGTAGACATACGCTCCTCAACAACCTTCTTTTCTGCCGCTGTGATGCACTATCTAATTTAAATGCAATTCCCCTTCATCTTTTATCCTCCTCCTTGTTCCTTTTAAAAGATCTAATCCCTGGAACAGCCAGCAGCCGTTCCTGCCCCTGTGAAATCTATGTCTCCATTATGGCCACATAAGTTCATCACTTTTATTCCTGACACTCCTTGCAATGAAATGGTACAATTTAACCCATTCGATTGCTTTTTCAACTCTGTATCCTTCCTGAGAGACTCTCTGCATTCTACTTCTACCTGTTCAAGAATTACCCTCTCCTCTGATCTGTAGATCTGTTCCCATCCACTACCAAACTAGTTTAAATCCTCCCGAACTAGTCTAGCACATCTCCCATAGTAATTGACAGTAACAAGCCATCCAAATGAGTTTCCTCCCAAAGTCCAAAGATGTGCAGGTTAGGGTGGATTGGCCATGCTAAATTGCCCAAATTGCCCAGGGATATGCAGGCTGGTGGGTTAGCCTTGGGAAATTCAGCATTACAGAATGGGGTCAGTGGCGGGGGCTTTGGTCTGGATGGGAATCTTTTTGGAGGGTCATTGTGGACTCAAAGCGCCGAATGCCCTGCTCTGTAGGACTTCTATGATTCATTTTTATAATATCACTTATCAGATGTACGACGGTAGGTTTGACCAATGTACACAATGGCTTTCACACAAACAGCTGGCTATTCTGGTATCAAGCATAACCAGTTTTTACAGTTAGGTTTATAGTCCATTCACATACGCTTCGTTCTGTTCAAAAGGGGAGGATTTCGAGGGGAAGTGGAGAATGTAGCAGCCTACTGGCTGGTAAAATGTACATTGATGGCAAACTTACCCAAAGAGGAAGGGATTCTGCGTATATTGGTCAAGTAAAACTTCCAAGTCACAAAACCCACTCTCCAGACACAGTGCAAACACAGCAGCCAAGTGGTAATGCCATCAGCATAATGTAAAAGGTAACAGTTATCCTTGAGGTGTTGATATCTTCCCCAACAACACATCAACCAACAAAAGGAGGGCCCAGACAGGAAGGCACCCCTGTCCTGCTACACAACGAAACTAACAGTACCAAGCCATCCAAATGACTGGCAATGCTTCAAACTATTAACTGACTCTCCTGATTGGCCAGAACGATAGAACATTTTGGAAAAATATTCAAAACCAGGGTTCACCTGCAGACTCATTTCTTGAATCTTCTGGAGGCCTTCTGAGGAGACCAGCATGGCAACAGAAAGAGAGAGAGAGAGAGAGAGAGAGAGAGACTGTGTAAATCTACAAGAAATTCCGGAAGTACTGAAAGCTTAAGGGGCCAAATAAGATTAGAGACAGTGTGTCTATAATTAAAGCGTATTGTAACATGTTTGCTAAGGAAAGGACCGTTTATATTGGTATCGACTTGAGTTCAGACTGATTTGGCCATTTTCAGTATTGTGAGATACCTGGTTACATTCATTCAGAACATTCTGGCTGGAGCTGTGAACTTGTTTTAAGGAGGAACTAGACAACACCTTCATCTCTGAAATTATCTCATCAACTTCCTCTGAACTGCCTCCAAAGGAATTATCTCCCTTCTCAAGTAAGGGATTGCAATACTCCAGCTGAGGTTGCTCAATGCCTTCTACACTTCTCAACTTTTATATTTTTTTTTCATAATACATGTCAAAATTCAATTTGCCTTCCTTGTCAGCCATTGTAGATGCAATGCTAAAGTAAGGTCAGTGATGTATCTGGATGGACAATGACAATACGAGTGAAGTCAGTGATGTTTCCATTGATGGAAATCCATCTTCTTCTTGAAGTCCCCTTCCCTCAGGAAAGGCAGTATGTTCTCCTCACTTGGCCCTTCATGTGACTCCGGATCCTGACCAAATAGGGGTGGGGAATAATGCTGACCTCAGCAGCAATGCACACTTTCAGTGTGTGAGAAGCATCACATTTCAATCAGTGAGTCAGATGCTCTTGTTTAAAGAGGGCAGCTCCCACCCTAGAGAACAGAAAGACAGCTCTGAGACATATTTTCACACATGAAATAAACTGTCTTAATGCAGCATTGGTTGAAATCATTTGTGAATTCGGGACGGGGCTCATGCTATCTGAGTGGGCAGCATCATCGCTGGCAAATTTCAGGTTCTGTTTATTGTTATTTCATTATGATATATTGAACAGCAAAGTTCCTTCATAATTGGGATTAAACTTGCTATCAGTTGTTATAAATTAGTTTGTTCATTTACAGGAGATGAAAACAGCAACAAAGTGAAACAATGCTGTAATCTCAATCTTCCTAAGGAGCTTCCACACAATATAAGGAAATTTTTCTGGGAATGCTTCAGCTCAGAGTTTCAAACAAAGAGCTTGTCAGCTGCCTGAAAGGACAGATCACCTCACATGGAAAAATGCATCGTCCAATTCAGCTACATCATCCTTGACATCCCTGGTGTGGCATAATGACATTTGAACTTAGTTTAATCTGCTGCTGCTCTTCTTTCTCGTTTAACCTTTTGAACAATAATGTCTCCAGCTCACTGACTGGTCAGCCTTATCCAGACATCAGAACAGTGATACCAATCCATTGAGCAGCATTCTTGGTGCAATTCTCCACGACAGAGATTCCCAACATCTTACCTGGATGTGTGTTTCAGGAGACAGTCACATCCCTTAGACTAACTAACTGGAATTTGGCCAGGGGTCAGGGACAGAAGCATGTGACTGTGAGTGAGGCAGGTAGAGGGATCCAGGAGATACAGTTGTAGGATCCGCCACCCCTGTCCTTGTCCAACAGGTTCAAGAGTATTGCTCCCTATGTGGATGGGAATGGGGATGGCGGGGAGGGTGAACTGACTGACTGCAGCAATGTGGGGGCGGTGATGGTGGGGGGCGGGGGGGGGGGGGTGGTTGCGGAGAAGACAAATGTTGCTGTAATTGGGTATAGTATTGTCAGAGGCTGAGAAACTATTTTCTGTGGCCAGGGTCAAAAATCCCGAAGGATTGTGTTGCTTGCTTGGTGCTCAGGTTCAGCTTATCTCATCTGGGCTGCAGAGGAACTTGGAGTGGGAGGGGAAAGACCCAGCGGTAATGGTCCACATAGATACCAAAGATAAAACTGGGGCAGAAGTTCTGCTTAAGGCAATACTAACAGCTAGGACCTAAATTAGGAAGCTAAACCAAAAAGGCGATAGTCTCTGGATTACTCCCTGAGCCATGAGCTAATTGCCACACAGTCAATAAGATTAAGCAGGTACATGCATGGCTGAAAGATTGGTGTGGGAAAAATGGTTTTGAGTTCATGGGACATTGGCATCAGTACTGGAGAAGAAGGGATTTGTTCTGATAGGATGGTCTTCATCTGGACCAAAGTCCTAGTGAATCGCATAACTATCACTGCAGATAGGGTGTTAAACTCAATTGGGGTGGGGGTGGGTGGTGTGGAAGAGAACAGGGGAAATTAGAATTAAAGGAGGACGTAAGAGTGCAGAACTCAGGAAAGGTTATTAAAACCACTAGCACAGAAAGAAATAGGACAGAGAGTATGGAAAGGGTTAGCAGTCAAACTTCAAGCACACTGGAATGTGAATGATAATAAGAGGAATGGTTAATACAGGACTAAAGGTGTTACGTCTGAATGCATACAGTATAAGAATATGGTAAACGAGCTTGCCGCGCAGATCGAAATTGGCAGGTTGTGGACATTATGGAGATGTGACTACAAGGGGATCAGGATTGGGGGCTTTTATTGAACAGTTGTATTCACTGCTTGTGGTCCACAGAAGGTGTTTATGAATCTTTTTCAGCATCTTGTTGCTAACATTCCCCTCTGCGTCTTGCCGTCACCACTGACCGGCTGTTTGGAGAAAACCGGATCGGCTCCTATCGCCATCATCAGCATCACACACACTCAGAACATGATGCAGAACTGCACAGCCGCATTGGTCCCTGTTATGGGAATAGACAATGTAAACCACTGTGGGGTCTTTTGGGTACCTGTCCTGTCCTTGCCCACCTTGTCGGATTATGGTAATTTAGTTAAAAAATCACACAACACCATGCTACAGTCCAACAGGTTGATTTGGAAGCACTAGCTTTCAGAGCACTGTTCCTTCATCAGGTAGCTGTGGAGCAGGATCATAAGACACAGAACTTATAGCAAATGATCTCAGTGTCATGGAGCAGAAATAATATATTGAACAAACCCAGATTGTTGTTAGAATGGGTTGCAGGTTTTGGCTCATTAAGATGTAAATCCCATAGCTTCTTTTAAGTAACATTTTTTAGATAACTTAAAGTTTTACAAATAAAGGTGACATCTCAGATCAGATGATGCTTTAAAGCTGAGGTTAGTGTCTGTCTGCAACCCAATCTTGAACCAGACTTGTTCTATTTCCAAAGTAGGAATTTATCGACTGTTACATGGATTGTGTGCTTTTTGAGCAAAATAGAATATATCTGCAAATACAATTCTACAAATTCAAATTCACCCCATAACATTATATGTTTGTGTGTGTGTGTGCGTGAAAGAGACAGTATATGAATATGTGCATATGAGAGTGTGCATGAGAGACATTCTGTTTGTGCATGTGCATGCTTGGTAGAGAGTGTGTGTGTGTGTAAGTGAGATAGAGTATAAGCTTGTCAGAGGGTGTGTGCATGGGTGTGAGTGTGGGGGATATATGTTTGTGTGTATGAGAGAGAATGTGTGTATGAGAGGGTCCGCATGAGTATGTGAATATGCAAGATGCATGTGTATATCTCTCATACACACAGACATACACCCTTCACACTCACACCTATACACGGACCCTCTCACAGGCTCTCCTCCATCACACTCACACTCACACACTCTACCAATCATGCACACACGCAAACATACTCTCTCTCATGCTCACTCACACTATCTCTCTCTCTCTGTAAAAACACACACATATAAATCTATGGGGTGTATTTGCATTTACAGAATTGTGTTTACATATACATTCTGCTTTGAAAATAGAAGGGTTACTTCCTGATGAAGGTCTTATGCCCGAAATGTTGATTCTCTTGCTGCCTGACCTGCTGCGCTTTTCCAGCACCACATTCTCGACTCTGATCTCCATGTCCTCATTTTCTTCTTGGAAATAGAAGCAGTCTGACTCAAGATTGGGATACAAACAGACTCTAACCTCACAGCTTGACATTGCCGCCTTTGACCTGACAAAGGCCTTTGACACTCTCAACGAGGGAAGTGTTATGGAGTGTCCATCTCCACTTTGGTCACACCATGAAGTTTTCCACCATCCTTCGCCTGCTCCGCTATGACAAGGAATTCATGGTAATAACAAATTGTTTCACTACCGACCAATTCCCCGTTTGGGGCAGTGTCAAGCAGGGCTGTGTCATTACCCCAATACTGATCTATCTCGCTGCAATGCTTCACTTCACCATTGGAGTGGGGCTAACCTACAGAACCAGCAGGAAACTATTTAACCTCCACTGTCTTCAAACCAAAACCAAAGTCACCCCAACCAGTGTAATCGAGCTGCAGGACATTCATGATGTTTACATGTCTGCAATCTGAGGATTTCTGCAGACCATTGTCAGCACCTTTACAGTGACTATGACAGCATGGGTCACACTCTGAACATCCTCAAGTTGAAGGTCCTCCACCAACTTGGCCTGGTATTGCAGAGTAAGCCCCAATTGTCAAAAGTAAATGTTGGTCTAGCCAATTGTGCCCATGAATGAATGTTAAAAAATATAAAAAGGAACCTGGGAATCACTGGCTCAAGACCATCCAAAGTGGAGGAGGAGCATCGGGAAGGCACCGAGCACCTCGGGGTAAAAGCAGAAGCCAGGTGCAAACAATGCAAAGACCAGGCCAGGCTGTTGCACCAGCACCTCTCCCACCCCCTTCCCTTATTCACCTTTTGCCCCAAGTGTGGTAGAGTCTGTGAAACCACATCGGTTTGTACAGTGACCTACAGATTCACCCTGAGAGTGGGAGAGAGTCATCCTAATCTTCAACCGTCAATGAAATGATGAGATATGAAGATTGTATTCTCTCACAATTATCCGTGCTTTTGTTACAAATTTCAATAATTCCCTGTTTAATACAGTGTCTAACAATATAATGTTGTTAGGGGGCCTTAACACTGCCCTTCCACTTCTGTTGTCTGACACTTATTACTCAGAATTAGCATTCAGACATATTCATAATCGGAGGCTAAATATTTTCTTGGTAATCCCATTGTTATCACTAACTAGTGTGGGTTTAATTGCTGCCTCTGTCTGCATCTCTCTTTCCCTCTTGCAGCTACTCCAGATCATGAGCCAAGCCTATTCTCCACTTCAGAGAGATAAGGCAGCACAGGTCAGGGATGGAGACTGCGATTTTCAAGATGCCTGTGGCACTCCGTACCATTCTACATGTGTAGTCCTCAATGCATCAGTCTAATTCCTGGATCTGTCTATTTCTCTTTCTCTTGTAGGTACTCAGGATGTTCCTGACTCAGCAGAATTCCCAACTCCTGTGTTGCCCATCACTTCATTAAAGACAATCAATCAGCCATTCCCACCATCATGTTAGGGTCCTGCTTTCACCTGTGCTGTACTGGCCCTCACTGAGATAGCATGGGTAATCATGTCTGTGTATTTATCTTTAATCCCTATATCCGTCCCTATCTGTGTAACCCTCTCCAGCCCCTACAACCCTCCTTACCTGTGAAAAATTGTCCAGTCTCTTGAGCCATCCCTGTAAGTTTAATCTCTTCCAGACCAGAAAACCTTCCCGATTTGGGCTTGTTGGGCCGAAGGGCCTGTTTCCACACAGTAGGGACTCTCATTCTTTTTTGTCACTACGTAAAGCTCCTCCTCCTCTCATCATCTTTGTCACTTTGCCCTATCACTACAAAACTTTGCCTACCTTAGAAACCTCCTCAGCCTATTAGAAGCCTACTGGTCTCTGGATAAGATCCAGAGCTCCTCTCCCAGTCACATATTTTAGTCTCTACAATCCTAAGAAGTCTATAAGCTCCTTCTATCTCTAAAACACACAATCTTTGTAAACTCTACCAGCCCCTCCTACTCTCCCAATGCATGTCATCTCCTTCAGTCACTACCAGCCTTTATATCTTCAACCTCCTCCAGACATGACAATACTTTTTATTTCCATAACTTACTTGAGCTCCTATCATCATCCCTATGACTGTCACCATGTCCCATCCTACGTACTTCCGTTTCTCTGTAAAATCCTCCCATTCTTAAAGCTTTCAGTATCTCCTCAGCTCTGTTGTGAACACAAATAAGAAGTATTCATTTAAGACCTTACCTTCTCCTTCTGGCTCCATGTCCAGATTGCCCCATTCTTCCTCTGGTAATCCTCTTGTTCTATCTATACTTATAAAATATGCTGTTGTTTGCCCTTAGTTTATAAGAACCTCCTTGCACTATTTATACTTTTGAAGGCCTTCACCTGATTTTATTGAACTGTAGTTTCATTATCAAACTTATGATATTGCTTGATCAGAATTCATTGGATTTACTGCCTGTGCCATTCACTTCTCACTGAACACATTGGCCCTGAATTCTCACTGTATCACTTCAAAACACTCCCTCGTTTTGAATATAGACTCAACTGCAAGTAATTTCTCTCCAAGTCCGTTTGCCAGATCTTGTCTAATGATAGTGATAATGTCCAGTGATAGTGGCAATCTAATAATAAGTGGTTTTTGCCAAATTTAGACACTTAACTTCTGCAATATCCTTATTCCTTTCCATAATGCCTTTGAAACTTTGAGTGATAATCACTATCCCTAAAAAAACTGCAGAAATCCTAATATCTGTTATATTGTCTAGCAGCTACAGCCCACCCTCGTTTGTCACATCCTCAAGCCCTGACCATCTTCCCCAACTGTGCACCTTCCTCCAACCTCTACAGCCAATGATATCACTGTAACCTTCTCCAGTCCCGACAGCACCTCACTCCTTCTAACCTTCTACCATCCCTACACACCTCTCCATCCATGTGTGTGACGTTCTGAAGCGACTTGATCCCCCTCTGTCTGTAACCTCATCCACTTTCTGTGATCTTCTCTATCTCTGTGACTTACGCCATCATGACAACACTCACTATCTCTAGCCTCCTCCAGTCACTACTAGCCTTTGTAACTCTGTAACCTGCTGTAGCCATCCATGTTAAAATCATCTGTGACATTATCTTGATTGCTGTAACCACTTGCAGTCCTTACAACTGTAATCTATGCCAGTCTGAATAATCCTTGGTAATTCTAAAAAGCTCATCCAGTACCTGCAACTCTCCGTATTATGAACTTCATCTATTCTCAATAACTGTCCCTACCTCTGTAATCATCCCAAACCTCCACAGCCCTCTTATTTGCTGTAATCTTCTCCAATCCCCCTAAAGTACACTATTTATGTGACCTTCTCCTGTTCCTTTTCCACACCCTGACTGTACCTTCCTCCTGTTCCTCTAATCCCTGTTGAACATTGTGACCTCACTCAATCTCAGCAATGTTCTGTATAATCAGGTCTTCCGACAGTCCCGTCAACCATCCCTGTCTCTTGAACATTACCTAGTCCCCTCAACTTTCCTTTTCTCTGTAAACTCCTATAGCTGCTAAACCTATGGTGGCTCAGTGGTTAGCACTGCTACTTCACAATGTAAGAGACCTGGGTTCAATTCCACCCTTGGACAATTGTCTGTGTGGAGTTTCTACATTCTCCCCATGTCTGTGCGGGTTCCTCCCACATTCCAAAGATGTTCAGGTTAAGTGGATTGGCTGTGTTAATTTGCCTGGAGTGTTCAGGGGTGTGTAGGTTAGGTGCAGTAGTCATGGGCAAATGTAGAGTGATAGGATAGGGGAATGGGTCTAAGAGGGTTACTCTATGGAGAGTTGGTGCAGATTTGTTAGGGCAAATGGCCTGTTTCTACACTGTAGGGATTCTATGAAAACACTCATTGCCTAAAGTTAAAAATCGCACAACACCAGGTTATAGTCCAACAGATTTAATTGGAAGCACACTAGCTTTCGGAGTGATGCTCCTTCATCAGGTGAATATAGACTCAACTGCAAGTAGTTTCTCTCCCAGTCCGTTTGCCAGAAGCGTCACTCCGAAACCTAGTGTGCTAGGTGTTGTGTGACTTTTAACTTTGTACATCCCAGTCCAATCTGGTGTTGTGTGATTTTTAAATTTGTACATCCCAGTCCAACCTGGTGTTGTGTGATTTTTAACTTTGTACACCCCAGTCCAACACCGGCATCTCCAAATCATGACTCATTGCCTACGTAGCCTACTCTTGTCCTTATATATGACTGTGATCTCTTCCTGCCTTTAGAATTTTCCCTACAACTGGAGTTAATGAATGAATGAATTAACTTCATTGTCACGTGGTCAACTTAGTATAGTTAATACATTGGGGCAGCACCGTGGCTCAGTGATTAGCACTGGTGCCTCACAAAGCCAGAGACCCAGGTTCAATTCCCACCTCTGTGTGAAGTTCGCACATTCTCCCTGTGTCTGTATGAGTTTCCTCCCACGGTCCAAAGATGTGGGTCAGGCGAATTGGCCATGTTAAATTGCCCGTAGTGTTAGGTCCATTAGTCAGGGTAAATGTAGGAGAATGGGTCTGGGTGGGTTGCTCTTCGGAGCGTTGGTGTGGACTTGTTGGGCTGAAGGGCCTGTTTCCACACTGTACGGAATCTAATCTAAGAAACGTTTGTGAGTCGCCATTTACAGTGCTATCTAGGGTACAAAGGTACCTAGGTATAGACTCTTCAGTCACAAGATTGAATACATTGCAACAATGTCACCAACATACTGCCACCTTAGGTATAGAGTATCTAGGTACAATCATTACTGACAGAATACAGAAATTGAGAAAAATAAGTTACATTGTCATTCTTTATATCATTCCCTGTCACAGTTCCTGTTTGCAAATCCAAGAATCAATTATCTCTCTGTAAACTGATCCGGACTATATAAACTTTCCTTTGACTGCTACCTCCTCAGTTTCCCGCAATATCAATAATTAAGTCTTGACAACCCTCATGATGAGTATACATTCTTTCCATTCCGAGAGCAAGCACAATCTTCCCAACCCTACACATCTCCCCATGTCTAAAATCTTCTCCAGTCCCTACAGTCCTTCCACTGCTATGAGATTCTCTAGTCCATTAAATACTCCTTACCTCTGTTAGTTTCTCCACTCCTAGTAGTGTGTATCAGTGTAAACCTCTCCAGCTAATACAACCATTCCAATCTATGTAAACATAGACAGCAGTCAGCATCCTTGGAAACAAAAATAGAAGTTGCTGGAAAAGCTCAGCAGGTCTGGCAACATCTGTGGAAGAAATCTTGAAATCAACTTATCCATGAAAAATGCCCCAGTCTCTTCATCCGTTCCGATCGATGTAATCTCTTCCAGACCCAAAAGTTCTTTCTTTAAGGAGAAGGGTGGAAGGTATAGGGGGGATGTCAGGGGTGGGTTCTTTACCCAGAGAGTAGTGGGGGCATGGAATGCGCTGCCTGTGGAAGTGACAGAGTCAGAATCATTGGTGACCTTTAAGCGGCAATTTGATAGGTACACGGATAGGTGCTTAAGCTAGGACAAATGTTCAGCACAACATCGTGGGCTAAAGGGCCTGTTCTGTGCTGTATTGTTCTATGTTTAACTTTCTTAAGGGACACAACCCTCATTATCTATAACCTGCTACTATCTTAAAAATGTTCCTCTCTCTGTAAACTGCTGGAAGCCAACCAAAACAAATCTTAGAAGCTATACACTTCTCTGCTGAGTCATCAGTGAGCCAGTAGTAACCAGATATAGTAAGGGAAGGCTTCACATGTCAGCGCCAGAACTCACTGGGGATTATTCTGTGTGAAGGCTTCAAATGGCAGTAGCTATATTTCCACTTCCTGAATGGCTACTTCCTGGTGACATGACTATTTGCAAAGATGATCCTTTCTGAATACCAAATCCAACCTGACAATTGGAGGCCAGATTATTACATAATTTTCTGTAATAATTTACTGACCCAAGGAAACACCCAAGCTCAGAAACCGACGTGGGAGCTGAGGTTGCCCACAGTTGGTCTCTAAATGTGTCTAACCTGCTCTTGTCCAATGCTGTAGCTCAAGGAGATCACTTGGGGTGCCTTGGAATATAATTTTATTTCCTTCCTCAGACCTTGGAGAAACATTAAATGCACTTTATTAATCTTCCTGGTTATTAGCACATCGATCAGATGAATAGTGAATTAGGACAGACCGTGTAAAATGTTTTCCCTTGTTCACTGGAAAGGTTCACTGGCGGATGATACCTGAAAAGAAAGTCAGTTCAATCCCTTATTGGTTGAGGTGCAGCATATTTATGGGAATCCTCATTGAATCACAATGGCTTGTTCCCATGGCTCAGTTTAAATGCCGCTCCCCTGCAGTTTTGTGTACATGTCCTCGATGCGATGGATCAGTTATTTACCTGGCTTCAAAAACTGGCTCATTGTTTCTTTAAAATTTCCACAAAGGCAAAATAACCAATCATGAGGATAACCAGCACTGCTCAAAGGGAAAACCACATTAGTTTGATGAGTGTTTCGCTTTCCAGCCTCTTTCTGTCTGTCTGTCTGTCTGTCTGTCTGTCTGTCTACTGTTGCAAGCAAGGCAAATGGCACTGGTGGTGTTGACCTGTTGAGCTGACTGGCCTGCTTCCGCACGGTAGAGGTTCTGCAACCCCTAGGTCTCTCTGTTTGACAGCATTCCTCAGGCCCTACCATGAAATATATAACTTTTACTCTGTCCTTTTGATTACATTTATCAAAATTAAACTCCATCTGCCACTCCTCACAATCCATGTTTTCATCTAAATCATTTACATAAATGACAAATGACATTGGACCCAGTACAGATTCCCATGTTCATCACAGACCTCCAGCCTGGAAAACAACTCTCACTGCCTGCATCAGATACTCCCAGAACATGCACCACACTGAGACATACACTCTGCTCTTTCAAAACAGAAACTAAAGCTGCTTTCACTTTTTAAAACAAAACCAGACACCATTATTTCAGGGAAAGACAGAAAGAAATAAACAAACAATCAAAAAATGGCATTCCCCAGACTCAGTCCCCTCCAACTATTAGTGGGCAGAGGCCTCAGGGGGGCAAGATAAAAATAAAATCAAGCAAATCAAAGAAAACAAACAACAAATGAACAGCTTTAATGAAGAGACATCTAGACTCAAAATCCTAGCTTGCTCTACCTTATGGATGCTGTCTGACCCACTGTGATCTCCAGCATTTGTTCTTTTCAACTAAATAAATAAATCCTCTCTACTATGCCACTATTGAACACTCCTGGGAAAGGGACAACAATCATTTAAAATCTAGAGGAAGTACAGCTGTTGATTTCTGATAAAAATATCTTTTTCCTCACATTGACCCCCATCAAGAGCTGCTGCGGCAGCTACAGTGCTGGACTAAAATAAAAGCCTCAAGGAGAAAGTAAGGACTGCAGATGCTGGAGATCAGAGCTGAAAATGTGTTGCTGGAAAAGCGCAGCAGGTCAGGCAGCATCCAAGGAACAGGAGAATCGACGTTTCGGGCATAAGCCCTTCCACCTGGGCTCAAAATTGGGCAGCTTGACAGCAGTGAGGTCCTGCAGGAGCTAGATTCAGAACACTGCTAAAATGATGACACAGCCTTGCTCGACGCTGGTTCAAAGGGGAATGGTTAGGTGTTGAAGCCATTTGTGATTATGATTACTTACATGTTGTTGTGGATCCATCGAAAGATGATGAACAAACTGCATGCTGCAACTGAAGCAGACAAGAACGCTCCACAAATGCTTTGTGATTGATTCTGTCAAAAATGTTTGGAAGGTTCAAGAGGGCCATATGCAGCAGTGAGAACCATGTCCATTGTGCCCGACTGTGGCTGAAAGTCACCCTGAGACTCTGGGAGGAGTTCCTCAGCCACAGGGGGCAGACAGTTGAAAAAGAACTTGGACACTGGTTTCCCAATGGTCGACATCAGGGATATTTCCCTGCAGTGTCGAAGTCTGACATGTTCCTGTTTTTGAAAATACTCACGACTTTGGCATCTGGGAGGTCTCCTGGGATGCTCTCCTCCTTCCAGTTAAGGCATAGAAGCACATTCAGCTGCACTGGCGCTCACTGCCTCTGCACTTCAATGCCTCAGGGGGAATACCAATTGCACCTGCAGCCTTGTTCTTGAGCTGCAGGACTTGGCTATTGCTGAGCACCTTGTGTGTAATGTGCTGTGGGATGCAATTCAAGAATTTCCATGTACACCTGCCAGTCAAGTCTCACAGACTGGACCAGGTGAACAGACCCTACCTAGGAAATGATATTCAATGAGGCTCACTCAGCTGACCACGTTCCAATCATTACCTCCATCCCCATCTAATTCCTGGGTCAAAAGCCCATTCTGTATTCTGTGGCATATCTTGAGTCATTTTCCTACTAGGTCCACTTCCTCAGACGCTCGCTTGGAGATTGAAGGCATGCACTGGACTGTGACCAACCGCTTACATCAGATCAGAAATTCTGCAGGTGGCAATGACATCAAGGTTGCGACATCTGCCATTTCCATCACACCCTCAGAGATTTCTTCCACACGGGGTGAATGGGGAGAACTCATTGGTGCAGACAGCCTTGCCAGGTGTTCTGGGGACTTGTTATGTCTTGCTCCAGGCCACTTGTGTGGTTACAGTGATCATGTGATCCTCACAATTGTTCAGGATCGTCTCTCTGATACAAGCATTGTACATCAAGAGAACTGTCCTCATTTCGACCATGACTCGTACTCATGCATGGCCATTCCCACGGTTTCAACGGCACATTCTGTCCTATAAAGTAAACTGGCTCATGTACAAACAGGAGATTTGTGGCCGGCATTGGCATTCCTGATGCTGTTTCACCCTCCCCGTAATGTCTGAGAAGATCAGATTTAACCTGGTGTGGAGACTTCTCTGCATTAGCAACTCTGGTGGCGATGTCCCTGCAGTTGCGTGTGCTCTGTTTGTAACATCAAACAGAAACTGGACGACTTAGTTTCCAGTGAAGTCGTCAGCTGTTTTCTTAAGCATGCCTTCAAAGTTTGGACTGGGTTTGTACTACATATGCAGCTGTCATATGAATGCCCATTATCTGTGACCAACACGTCCAGACACCAGATGCTCACAGCTTTTCAAACATCATCTTCACATTTCACAAATGAACATTATGCACATCTAACCACTAGAATGGGCATGCACAATGACGAATTTACAGATCCCTGGCTCAGCATTTCTTTCAAATCTACAAAGGCAAATCGACCAATAATGGGTATCTACAGTACTCTCCTATGGCAAACTACAGTGGTTTGATGATCCCTCAGCTCTCCAGGCTCATGCCACTACTTTTGCACACAAGGCGAATGCACTGGTGGTGTGACCTATTCTGTCAAATGGCCTGCCTCTGCACTGTAGGAGTTCTGTCAACCCCTGGGACTCTCAGTTCAACAACAATCCATAGGCCCTGCCATTAACTGTGTAAGCCTTGCCTTGCAACTCTTTCCAATATGCAACAATTTGCATTTATCAAAATGAAACCCCAACTGCCACTCCTCAACAACCATCCATCCCATATTCTCATCCAAATCTTTACATAAATGACAAATGACATTGGACCCAGCACCGATTTTTGTACTCGTCACAGGCTTCCAATCTGAATAACACCATCACTGCCTGTATCAGACACTACTAGAACAGGCAATAAGACCGTGACATACACTTCGCTCTTTCAAAAAGAATCTAAAGCTACTTGTTAAACAAATAAGACACTATTATTCTGCAGAAAGACAGAAATACATAATCAAAACTAGACTCTACCTGAATTCTATTCCCACCAACCACTTGTGGGCAGGGGCTACAGGGGGTAACATATAAAAAACTCAAACAAATCAAAGAAAGCAAACAAAAAATAAACAGCTGTGATGAGAGGACATCTAGATTCAAAATCTCAGCTTGCTCTCTCTCCTGGATGCTGTCTGACCCACTGTGATCTCCAGCATTTGTTCCTTTCAATTTGGAAAATAAACCCTCTCTGTTCTGTCATGATTGAACACTGTTGTTTAAAACAAAATGGTTTGAAATCCAGAGAAAGTACACATGCTCATGTCAACTGAAAATAACTTATCCTTCACACTGATCCTCATCAAGGGTGATTGGGGTAGCAACATTCAGGACTTCAATACAAGCCCCCTTGGCCTAAAAGTGGGCAGTGTATCTGCATTGAGGTGCTGCAGTGAGGTAGATTCAGAGCTGTTTTGTGGTGATGACATAGCTCTACTCAACACCGGTTCAGAGGCAGAATGGATCAGTGTTGAAGCCATTTGTCTTTTAAAATGGCTTACACATCGTTCTGGACCAGATGAGGGATGGTGACAAGTTTCATGATGCAACTAAAGCAGAGAAGAACACTACACATATGCTTCCTGTTTGATGGTGTCAAAGGACTTTGAAAGTTCTAAGAGCACCCAATATAACAGTAAAAATCACATCCTTTGTGCCTGTCTGGGACTGAATTACACATAGAAAGTCTGGGATGGGTTCCTCAGGCACAGACAGGAGACAGGGCTGATAATGTGTTGCTGGAAAAGTGCAGCAGGTCAGGCAGCATCCAAAGAGCAGGAGAATCGATGTTTCGGGCATGAGCCCTTCTTCAATTCCTGAAGAAGGGCTCATGCCCAAAACGTCGATTCTCCTGCTCTTTGGATGCTGCCTGACCTGCTGTGCTTTTCCAGCAACACATTTTCAGCTCTGACCTGCAGCATCTGCAGTCCACACTTTCTCCTCACAGACAGGAGACAGTTGACAAGATATGTTTTCCAATGGTCGACACCAGGGAGATTTTGCTGTAGTTAGCAGTCTCATACATTTTCTTCTCTTGAAAACACTCACAACTGTAGCAGCTGGGGGGGTCTCCAGGGATGCTCCCCTCCTTCCACATAAGGCAGACAAGGGCATGCAGCTGCACTGGAGCTCACTGCCTCTCCCCTTCAATGCCTCAGGGAGAATACCAATTGCACCTGCAGCCTCATTCTGAAGCCAGAGGACAGCATTCTCTGTACCGCCCAAGATTGGGGATTGCTGAGCTCCTATGCTGCAGAATCTAGTTCAAGATTTTACATGTGCACAATATATGACACAGTGTATGGACCTGTTGTGTTTTCACACTGTAGGTGTTCTGTCAACCCCTGGGACTCTCTGTTCGACAACACTTCATGGGCCCTTCCATTAACTGTGAAGGGATTGTCCTGTTCCTTCGCCAAATGCAACATTTTGTATTTATCAAAATTAAAGTCCACTTGCCACTCCTCACAAACCATGCATCTGAGCTTCTCTTCAAAATTCTTGACATAAATAACAAACGGCATGGGACCGCCAATGATTCCTGTATTTGTCATTTGCCTCCAGTCTGAAAAACAACCCTCACTGCTTGCAACATACTCTCCCAGAACAGACACAGCACCGTGACATACACTCTGCACTTTCAAAACAGAAACTAAAGCTGCTTGCACTTTGTTACAGCAAAAAAAGATACTATTATTCTGGGGAAGACAGAAATAAACAAATAATCAAAAATTGGCTCTCTCTGGAGCCTTCTCCCACAAACCACTCATGGGCAGGGTTTACGGGGGCCAACGTAGAACATAGAAAATATAGCCCGTTCTGTTGTGTCGAGGATTAATCCTGATATGAAATAACCGAATCTACACACTCGTGTGCACAAAAACATAAAAAGAAACTCAAGTAAATCAAATAAAACAAACAATATATGAACAGCTTTGATGAGGAGTCATCTAGACTCCATATCCTAGCTTGCTCTCTTTCATGGATGCTGTCTGACCTGCAGTAATATCCAGCATTTGGTTTTTTCAACAAAATAATTAAACCCTCTGTTCTGTTGTTATTAAACACTCCTGGGAAAAGAACAACAATGGTTTGCAATCCAGAGGAAGTACACCTGCTCATTTCAACTGAAAATAATTTATCACTCACACTGAACCCCATCAAGAGACTTTAGGACAACAACAGTGCAGGTGGAAAATAAACCCCCCCCCTTTGGCAAAAATGTGGGCAGCTTGTCGGTGGAGTGGTCCTGCAGCAACTTAGGTTCAGGAGTGTTGTGGTGATGACACAGCCCTGCTCACCACCAGTTCAAAGGGGCAAAGGGCAGGTGTTGAAGCCATTTGTCATAATGATGACATCTGTCATTGTGGACCAGGAGAAGGGTGGTGTCAAATTTCACGGTGTAACTAAAGTGATGAAGAACACTTCAAAAATGCTACCTCATTGAAAGTGTCAAAAGCCTTTGTAAGGTCCAAGAACGTTATATGCAGCAATGACAATCATGTCCATTGTGCTCCTTTGTGACAGAAAGCGATACTGAGTCTCCGGGAAGACATCAGAGAGGTTTTATTGCAGTTAGCACAGTCCGACACGTTCACTTTTTTTGAAAACACTTACAACTGTGCCATTTTGGGGCTTTCCAGATAAGGCAGACAAGGGCTTGCAGCTGCACTGGGAGCTCAGTGCCTCTCCCCTTCAATGCCTCAGGGAGAATACTAATCGCACCTGCAGCCTCATTCTTTAGCTGGAGGACAGGTTTCTCTGTTTCAGCCAAAATTGGGGATGACTGAGCTCCTTGTATGTAATACACTGCAGGATACAGTTCAAGACTTTACACGTGCATAGTATATGACACAGACCTCGCCTTCTTAGAATCACCTCCTCGAGGGATGAGAGAGTTGAACAGGACCTTGGTGCTGAGTTTTCCAACGTTCGACATTGAGAATATTCTCCTGGAGTTCCCACAGTCTGACGTGTTCCGTTTTTGGATAACACTCACAACTGTGGCATTTGGGAACTCACCTGGGATGTTTCCTCCTTCCAGGTAAGGCAGACAAGGGCATGCAGCTACACGGGGAGCTCAGTATCTCCGCACTCAGGGGGAGTACCACTTGCACCTGCAGTCTCATTCGTAAGATGGAGGACAGTCTTCTTTGTATCATCTAAGGCTTGGTTACTGCTAAGCTCCATGCATGCAACATGCTGCGGGATGCACGTCAACAATTTACACGTGCACAGGACATGACACTGACCTAGCCTTCACACAGATGTCTCCTCAGGTGAGCAGAACCCCTGACACACCTGCCAGTCAGGTCTCCCTGCTTGGACCAGGGGAAGAGCCCCAATCAGGGGAATTATATTTACTGAGGTTCACTGGGTGACTACGTTCCAATCACTACCTCCATCCTCCTCTAAGCCCTGGGACATGGGCCCATTCTCTTTCCTGTTACATATCCTGAGTTATTTTCCCACTCGGTCCACTTCCTCAGACTCTGGCCTCACCAATGGTGCCATATGCTGTACTGTGGCCAACTTCTTGCGTCTCAGAAAAAATTTATCTTCTTCCACTGCTGGTAACGATGCCAAGGCTGAGACATCTGCTGCGTCCATCTTGCCCTCAGAGGTTTCTTCCAGGCTGGGCAGACTGGGAGAATCCATAGGTTCGGACAGCCGTGCCAGATGTTCTGAGGGGCTGGGTATGTTTTGAGGCTGGCTATTTGAGAATTTGCAGCTGTCATGTTATCTGCACGTTTTTCAGGACATAGAACAGAGACCATTAGGGCGCAGCACAGGTCCTTCAACCCTCGATGTTGCGATGACTTGTGGAACCAATCTGAAGCCCATCTATCCTGCACAATTTCATTTTCATCCATAGTTTATCCAATAACCATTTAAATTCCCATAAATTTGGTGAGTTTACAGCAGTTGCAGGCAGGGCATTCCACACCAGTACAACTCTCTGTGTAAAGAAACTACCTCTGACAACTGTCCTGTATCATTCACTCCTCGATTTAAAGCTGTGTCCCCTCATGCGAGCCATCACCATCCGTTGAAAAAGGCTCTCACTCTCCACCCTGAATCCTCTGATTACCTCATATATTTCAATTAAGTCACCTCTCAACCTTCTTCTCTCTAATGAAACCAGCCTCAATTCCTCAGCCTTTCTTCAAAAGAACTTCCCTTCATACCAGACAACATCCTAATAAATCGCCTCTGAACCCTTTCCCAACAATCTGCATCCTTCCTATCATGCAGTGACCAGAAAAGCACACAATACTCGAAGTGTGGCCACACCAGAGTTTTCTACAGCTGCAACATGACCTCATGGCTCAGAAACTCAATACCTCTACCAAGAAAAGCTAACATTGTATGCTTTCTTGACAGGCTTACCAAGCTGGGTGGGAAATTTCAGGGATCGATGTACTTGGCCACCAAGACATTCTGCCAACCCCTAGGTCTCTCTGTTTGACAACACTCCACAAGCCCGACTATGAACTGTGTAAGTCTTGTCCTGTCCCTCTAACCAAAGTGCAACATATTGCATTTATTAAAATTAAACTTGATCTGCCATTCTTCACAAACCATGCATCCTATATTCTCATTGAAATCTTTTACATAAATGAAAAATGGCATTGGACCCAGCATCCATTCCTGAATTCACCACAGGCCTCCAGCCTGAAAAACATCCCTCACTGCCTGCAACAGACATTCCCAAGATCAGGCACCACACTGCGGCATACACTCTGCTCTTAAAACTGAAACTAAACCTGCTTTCAATTTCTAAAACAAAAAAAAACATATTATTCCTCTGTGCAAAGTCAGAAGGAAATAAACGATCTCAATCTGGCTCTCCCTGGGCTCAGTCCCCACCAAGGGGCCACAAGGGGCCAATATAAAACTAATCTCAAGCAAATCACAGAAAGCAAACAATAAATGAGCAGCTCTGATGAGGAGACATCTTGACACTAAAACTTAGCTTGCTCTCTCTCATGGATGCTGTCTGACCCACTGTGAGCTCCAGCATTTGCTCTTTTCAATGAAATAAAAAAATGCTCTCTGCTTTGTTGCTGTGGAACACTCCTGGGAAAGGAACAATACTTGTTAAAACCCAGAGGTCCTATAACTGCTCACAGATTAGATTACTTACAGTGTGGAAACAGGCCCTTTGGCCCAACAAGCCCACACCGACCCTCCAAAGAGCAACCCACCCATACCCATTCCTCGACATTTACTCCCTCAACAAATACGACTGGCAATTTAGAATGGTCAATTCACCTAACCTGCAAATTTTTGGACTGTGGGAGGAAACTGGAGCACACAGAGGAAACCTATGCAGGCAGAATGTGCAAACTCCGCACAGACAGTTGCCTGAGGCAGGAATGGAACCCAGGTCTCTGGCGCTGTGAGGCAGCATTGTTAACCACTGTGCCACTGTGCTACCCACTTCAAAGAAAAGTATCTAAACCCTCATACTAAAGTCCAACAAGAGCTTCTGGGACAGCGAAAATGCAGGACTACAATAAAAGCCCCCTGGGCACAAACTGGGCAGATTGTCGGCAATGACACCCTGCAGCGAGGTCGATTCAGAACAGTGTTGAGTTGGTGACACAGTCCTGCTCAACTGGGTAGGTGTTGAAGCTGTTTGTCATTATGATTACTTACATACATTTGCGGAAGTGTCGAAGGATGGTTACAAACTTCAAGCTGCAACTAAGCGGAGAAGAATGTTCCACAAATGCTTCCCAACTGATGGTGTCAAAGGCCTTTATTAGGTTCAAGAGGGACATATACAGCAGTGAAAACCATGTCCATTGTGCTTAACTATGGTTAATAGACGCTGAGACTCTGGGAGGAGTTCCTCAGCCACAGGGAAGAGACAGTTGGTGTTGAGTTTCCAGTGGTCAACATCAGGGATGTTCCCCTGTGGTTACAACAGTCTGACATGCCCATGGTTTGGGCAATGCAGTATAGATCAGAAATGGTGCAATATGCCTTTCTCAAGTGCAGTTGACAAACAGGGTGTGGACTGTCGGCAGAGGAAATAGGGGATCAGCAGTAATCTTCTGAGAGTGAAGATAAAGACAAGGACATTGAACAGGGTAATCATAGATGAGAGCAGACATACCTACATTAGAGGGTAATGCACTGTCAAAGACAAGAAAACAGAAAGAACTGAATTGCAACACGTGTCTAGGATGAATAAACTGGGTTTAGACTTCCTCATGTATAATTGTTTTTGGTTATATGGTAGCAACCATGGTTTGGGCAAAATATATGTGGACCAAGTTATTTTTGTAATCATCATCCAACATTCCTGTTGTTGAGTAAATGTGTTCTTAATCATATTAATGTATGCTTGGTGAAGGTAAAGGTAAAGTCCACATAGTCTGAGTAGAGCATGGGTTGTTCTCATTACAGAGAGATGTGTATGCTCAGTTTGTACCGTCTAGTATCTACACATCATAGACCCTTCAAACTGTTGAGGAGATAGCAGCAGTCAGTGAAAAAGGGACACTAACATAGCTTGCTGCTAAAGTTCGGGGGTTTATAGCCTGTAGTCAAAATATGTAATTCAGTGTAATGTCATCTCTCACAATAGGAAGTTAAGAGCATTCCTGAGGCATTTTATAAGAATGATCCCAGGAATGAAAGGCTTGTCACTTGTGGAGCGGTTGAGGACTCTGGGTCTGGACGCAGTGGAGTTCAGAAGAGTGAGGGAGATCTGATTGAAACTTACAGAATACTGACACCCCATGGTAGACTGGATATGGAAAGGTGTTTCCACAAGCAGGAGAGATGAGAACCAGAGGACATAGCCTCAGAATGAAAAGGTGATGTTTTAAAGCTGAGAGAAGCTACAGACCAGTAAGCCTGACATTGGTGGCGGGGAAGTTGTTAGAGGGAATCCTGACGGACAGGATTTACATGTATTTGGAAAGGTGAGGACTGAGTAGGAATAGTCAACATGGCTTTGTGTGTGGGAAATCATGTCTCACTAACTTGACTGTGTTGGTTTAGAGAAGTAACAAAGAGGATTGATGAGGGCAGAGCGGTAGACGCATTCCATGTGGACTTCAGTGTGGCGTTCGACAAGGATCCCCATGGTAGACTGGTTAGCAAGGTTAGATCTCATGGAGCACAAGCAGAACTAGCCACTTGGATACAGAACTGACTTTGAAGGTAAAAGACAGAGGGCGGTGGCGGAGAGTTGCTTTTCAGACTCGAGGCCTGTAACAGTGGTGTGCCACAAGGATCGGTGCTGGGTGCACTGCTTTTCATCATTGATTTTATGATTTGGATGTGAACAGAGGGGAGACAGTTAGTAAGTTTACAGATGACACCAAAACTGGAGGTGCAGTGGATGGCAAAGAAGGTTATCTCAGAGTACAACAGGATCTTGATGAGATGGACCAATGGGCTGAGGAGTGGTGCATGTATGGAATGAGCTGCCAGAGGAAGTGGTGGAGGCTGGTAGAATTACAGCATTCAAAGGGCATTGGGATTGGTATATGATGAGGAAAGGTGCAGAGGGATATGGGTCAAGTGAGGGCAATTGAGTCAAGATTAGGTTAGGAGAACTGGTCAGCACAGACGAGTTGGATTGATGGGACTGTTTCTGCATTGTACATCTCTATGACTCTGTAACTCCCTCAACCCAGTACACTCCTCTGTATCTCTGTAACCTCATCCAGCCCTGACACCTTCTCTATTTCCACAACCTCCTCCACCCCCTACACCCCACCCTATCTCTGAAACCTCCTCCAGTCCCAATAACACTCTCTTAGCTGTAACATCAATGCTCATTTTCACTCCATTATGTCAGCCCTCCTGCGATCCCAGCCTCTTGACCATCCCCTAATTCCATCACTCCACTGGCCTTCAGCTGCTTAGGCCCTCCATGTTATCATCTCATAAGACTTTGAGCAATTTGCATTTCCCTTCTCTGATGAATCCTGTCCATTTTTTCCTGGAAACAATGTTATACCTGTTGTGGATTTACCAGAGTAATTCAGGAAGGGTCCCTCAACAGCACCTTGTAATCCCAACATCAATATCACCTTGAAGACAAAGCCAGCAATATGATGCAACACTATTCCTTCTGCAGTTACTCTTCACTTCACCCTTAATCCCAACTTTGAAATTAATCATCCTTCCTTCAGTTTTTCTGGGACAGAATCCTGGAACTCTCTCCCATGTGACTTTGCATTTGTGGTCAGGGTTCTTAAAACACAGTGGGGTTAAAGAGGAGAGTTCCTTATCATTTATGCCGGAGATGTTAGGGGGATGGGTAACAAGGCTGTCCCAGTCAGTGATGCCCACTTCATGTGAATCCACAAACAAGTCTGTCATTGTGATGTTGCCATGGGGATGCACATTACATTCCTATTGTGAGGGATACACAGGAAAAGTAGGAAATGAGACTTGGTCGAATCAGTCAAAGAGCCAAGATGCTTCCTATCAGTGTCCCAGCGAGATGTGGATAGTTACAAGAGGAGTCAGGGTGGAACAATACCTGCTGGAGTGTGATGACCTTCATTGTTCAGCTCTTTGAATATTGGAGTTGGGATGGCGTGCTGAGGTTGGTCAGGAAGTTGGAAGTTCTGGAAGACTGTGTCCTGTTCTGCTCACGCTGCTGTAGGAAGGATATTATTAAATTGGAGATGGTTCAGAAACGATTTCCCAGGACGTTGCCAGGAGTGCAGGGTTTGAGATATAAAAATAGAGTGGAGACGCTGGGGACATTTTACAAAGAACATTACAGCACAGGAACAGGCCCTTCAACCCTCCAAGCCTGCACTGACACATTTTGCCTTCCATATTAAAACTGTCTTCATTTACAGGATCCGTATTCCCCTGTTCCCTTCCTATTCATGCCTGCTGCTGGATGATTCTTGAAAATTACAATTGTATCTGCTTCCACTGTCTGTTCTGGCAGCGTGTTCCATGAACTCGCCACCCTTTCCATGATAAACATGCTTCACTTATCTCTTTTAAACATCCCCCTGACCCCTGCACCTTGAACCTGTGCCCCCGAGTAACTGACTCTTCCACCCTGAGAAAAGGCCTCATACTTTCCACCCTATCCATGCCATTCACAATCTTATAAACTTCTATAAGGTCACCCCTCAACCTCCTGCATTCTAGTGAAAACAAACCCAGTCTATCCAATCTTTGTTCACAGGTAAAATCCCCCATTCCAGGCAATATCCTGGTAAACCTTTTCTGTCCCCTCGCTAAAGGATCCACATCAGAACTGTACGTGTTTTTCACTGCAGCATAGGAAATTGAGGGGTGACCTTGTTGAGGTTTATAAAATCATGACAGTGATTGATAAGGTGAATGACAAGGGTCTTTTCCCTAGTGTGGGGGAGTTCAGACTCAGGGCCATGTTTGTAAGGTCAGAGGAAAAAGATTTAAAGATTGAGGAGCAACTCTTTTCCCCAGAGTGGTTTGTGATGGAATGACCTTCCAGATGAAGTAACGTATGTGGGCACAGTTACAATGTTTAAAAGATGCCAGCTCTTGATGCCAGTCATTTTTTTTTCTTGATTCTGTGCTACTGAATGTCCAAATTTCTGTGACATGCATTTCCAGAGGACTGTCATGGCAAGGGAGTACATGTTAAATAGGAGGACCCTGGCAAGCACAGAAGATTAGACGGATCCTGGTTTGTGGTCCAGCCATCCGTGAAGGCAGTAGGATAGGCAGGTAAGGGAATTAAGAAGGATCAAAGCCACTGAATACATGAGCAGGGAGGTGTCATGTTGGAGTTTTACAGGATTTTGATGAGACCACAGCTGGAGTATTGTGTGCGGTTCTGGTCAGCGCATTATAGGAAGGATGTGATTGTACTGGAGGGGGGGGGCAAAGGAGATCCACCAGGATGTTGCATTAGATTGAGCATTGCCTAAACCTGCAGGAGTGTGCTGGTGTGTGTGTGTGTGTGTGTGTGTCTATAGTAACCCACCCAGCCTGCACATCCCTGGACATTATGGGCAATTCAACATGGCCAATCCACCTAACTTGAACATCTTTGAAATCAGAGCACCCGAAGGGTACCCAAGCAGACAACATGCAAAATTACACACAGCTACCCAAGGCTGGAATCAAACTCTGGTCCCTGGCACTGTGCTCTAGCAATGCTAACCTCTGAGCTACTCTCAGCCAGGGGATTTGTTTTTTTGGATACATATCAACTTGCTGTGGTCAGATTCACAGCTTTATTATGAATGGTCAAATCACCATCATTCCAATTTTGCATGAGAGAGAGAGAGAGAGAGGGAGAGAGAGATGGTGGTGAAGTTTGATTTACCATTGTCACTTTTTTTCAAATAAATTCATGGGATGGGGGCATCGTTGGCTAGGCCAGTATTTATTGGCCATCCCTAATTGCCCAGAGGGCAGTTAAGAGTCACAGGACAAACAGGTAACCACCTTCCTGTCTCCTGACCCTCTCTTCATCCAAGGGTTACCCCTCCCACATTGTTGTGGGCTCAATGGCAGGTTCCTTCCTGAAAGAGCATCTCAGTCCAGGCTGGGGCGCGGTCAATTGGGCTTGGCTGGCTCTGTGTTCTCTCTGGTGGTAGGTTCTCCGATCCAGGCTGCTCACCATCGCGATCCTCTCGTTTACTTCACCCGGGCAACACCGGTCCAGGAATGGCTGGAGAGAAGCGGAGACTGGGGAAGGAAATGCCTGTAGCCAAGCAGGCAGACAGGAGCGAGAGGAGCCTGGACTCCGAGAGACAAACAACGGAACATTGGCTGGGTTTCATCCAGAGGAGGGCAGGAGGAGTTACCGAGAGAGAGTTTCAGAGGGAGAGGGGGAGAGAAGTTAGAGAGAGAGGCAGAGTGGAGTTACCCAGAGAAAGAGAGAGTTACCGAGAGAGGGAGGAGAGGAGTTACTGAGGGAGAAGGATGAGTTAGTGGAGGAGAGGGATTACAAAGGGAGAGGGGTTATAGAGGGGGAGGGGTTACAAAGAGGTAACGGAAAGAGGGAGAGGTGTTAAAGTGGGAGAGGAATTCCAGAAGGAGAGCAGTTCTGGGGGGAGAGGGAGTGAAAGTCGGAGCCATTCGTTGAATCTCGGGGAAAAGGGAAGACAAAAGTCTCACAAGGAGAGAGGACTGGCTGGGGCGACCTCTCCAGCAAATTGCAATCACTCCTTCCCCAAGGCCTGGTGGAGGCAGTGCTGCCCAGCACAGAGGGCATCTATTCTGCATTTACCTATTGCCTATAGGCTGGGGACACTGCCCTCTGGAAAGTGCCATGCTCAAGCTGAGCCAGCATTGTGCCCACTGGTCATGCCTCAGATCAGCGCTGTGTGTGTTCAGGGTGGTCTTGTTGTGCCAATGGCTGCTGGTCCAAAGAGGAGAGGGCAGACTGACTCTCAGGCTGGTGAAACCAGGCGCCAGTCCAATGCAGGAACACCTCCTGCTGGTCGAGGAGAACTCCACCTGCTGGCAGATCATCCAGGCAGACAGGCAGGAGTTGGAAAGGGCCCTCCTCAACTCTATTATTGTCTCCCTCAAGCACCAAGCCTGAACATGACCCGAAATTGCATATCGTTTGTGAGGGCCCGCAAGTATATCACTGTCCCCCTGAGCCCTGAGGAGGAACACTTCCCCTTGGCTTACTCCATGGTCATCCACCAGAGCATTGAGATGTTCGAGAGGCTTCTACGGAGCATTTACGCCCCACAGAATGTCTACTGTATCCACGTGGACCGCAAATCCCGGAGTCCATTGCGGCAGTTCAGGCCATCGCTTCGTGTTTCCACAATGTCTTTGTCGCAGCCAAGCTGGAGTGGATCACCTATGCTGGCTGGAGCAGAGTTCAGGCGGATCTCAACTGCATGAAGGAGCTGCTGGAGAGCCCTGTCCCCTGGAGGTACTTCATCAATGTATGTGGCCAAAACGTCCCCCTGAAGACCAACTGGGAGATAGTCCGCAGCCTCAGAGCTCTGAACGGCTCCAACGTGATTGAGTCAGATCCTGCGCCAGGGTTCAAAAAGGTAACCGCCTTCCTGTCTGCTGGGCCTCTCTTCATCCAAGTGTTTTTCATCCTCCCTCTCTCCATCATTTCTCTCTCCCCTCCAGTCCTTCACTCCTGTCTGTACAAAGAGAGACAGGGTTGTTAAAACTGTTCAGTTGCATGGAGGGAGGTTCAGAATGTACAAAGGAATATAGAAGAGTTGGAGAGTTGAGCTGCAAACAGAGCAGAAGGGCAATTGACGTTTCAGGCCCCTATGCGCCTTCTGCCTCTTGGCTGCTCTGAGACACCTTCCGACCACCTCTAGGACAGCCCATCCAGATTACCCTTTCTCAGGACGACAGCGCTCAGAATGGCCTACCCACCTACTGGCTCTAGGGGCAACTGGCATCAAGGTGGCCTACCCACCCTCTGGTTCTTGGGGTGACAGCTTTCAGGACGATCCATGAACGTCCCAGCTCACAGTAAGGCCTGCCAGACCCAGGGACACACGTGACACACAAGACAGGTTTACCCACCATCTAGCTCTCGGGGAGACTGTCATCAGGGTGGTCTACCCGCCTACCCGGGACAGCCTACCAACCTTCAGGTTCACAGGATGGCCTACCTGCCCTCCAGCTCTCGAGGTGACAGCTTTCAGGATGACCCATGAACCTCCCAGCTCACAGTAAGATCTTCCAGACCCATGGACATGCAAGACAGTGCAGGTGATAAGCCCAACAAACCATATGACAGTTAATTACCAACAAACAGAGTCCTTTCTAGTCCAGAGTCCATTAGTACAGGCATTTCTCTTCAAAATGTAGAGTCCATTTCCAGGCCTGAGGGGTGGAGAAAGTGCCATACAAGGCCTTGAAGAGACCACATCAGAATCAGTCTGTACATTTTTCTCTCATTTAAAACATAAAATAATTATATTGACAGCAAGTTTCACCTGCCTTTTTCATGAGATGAAGGCTTTATCTTATGAAGGAAGGTTGAACAAATTGGCCTTAACACATTTAAGTTTGAAAATCTGAGAAATCTTTTTGAAATGTATAAATTTCTCTGAGGGAACATAAGGTGGTTGATTGGACATTGCTTTCTCTTGTAGGTTTGACAAGATGTTCTGTAGAATAAGATATTGTCAGACTCCTACAGCACTGAAAAATACCCTTTCATCCAACTCATCCATGTCAACCAGGTATCCTAGTTGAAACTAGTCCCATTATCCTGTGTTTGGTCCATGTCCCTCTACACTTGTCCAATTTATGTTGTCTGTGAAATCTTGTAATTGTACCCACTACAACAATTCTTTTTGGCAACTTGCTCCGTATTTGCACTACCCTCAGGTCTCACCTTAATCCTATGTCCTCTGAGTTTGGACTCCCCCATACTGGGGCTATTCACATTTATTGATTTCCCACACAATTTTATAAACATCCAATACTCCTGTGAGAAAAGTCCTAGCCTATCTAGCCTCTCCTTATAACTAAAACCCTGCAGTCCTGGCAACATCTTTGTAAATTTATTCTGCATCCTTTGTAGTTTAACAACATCCTTCCAATAGCAGGGTGATCACAAATTTACCCAGTACTCCAAAAAAGTGACCTCACCAAATGCCTTGCAGAATTATTTTCCCTTGAGAGGGCTGTGGCACTGTGTAAATCTCTTCTGTACAATGTTGCGAAGGTTGAGTTGATGAAGTTATGAAAGGGTGAGCAAGCTGACCCTTTTTTAAAAAAAGATAAGGACCCCGGGGCCAACCAATAGAAATGTGGAATTGAAATTGTAACCAGATGAGCAGTGATCTTCTTGAATGGTGGAGCAGACTTGAAGGGACGAATAGCTGACTTTTGCTATGACGTTGGTGGAGACAGGTTATGCCTTAGTTCAAGTAAAGAGTAGGGAGTTTTCTGACCACTCAGCTGAGGAAAGGGCTTTGGTGTCCCTCCTGATAACATGAACCTTGAAGTTAATCTCCCTCTGCGCCAGTCATAGAATTAAAGAATTCTTGCCGAAGGATGCCATTCAGCCAATCGTGTCTGTAATTATTCCACATCTAGTACCAATCTCCTGCATTTCCACACAAAACTCTGGCAACATTGTTGTAAATCTTTTCTGAACCTTTTCAAGTTTCACAACATCCTTCTCATAGCAGGGAGACTAGAATTCCATGCTGTATTCTAGCAGTTGCCAAACCAATGTCTTGTTCAGCCACAGCATGACCTCCCAACTCCTACACACAATGCACTGACCAAGAATGGCAAGCGTAGCAAACACCTTCTTCAATACGCTGTCTATCTGCGACTCCCTTTTCAAGAAACTATGAAACTGCATTCCAAGATCACTTGTTTCATCATCACTCTTCAGACTTCACCATGAAGTGTATTATTCCTGCCCTGATTTGCCTTTCCAAAATGGAACACCTCACATTTATCGACATTAAACTCCATCTGGCACTCCTCAGCCTATTAGCCCATCTGATCAAGACCCCGTTGTACTCTGAGGTTGACTTGAAATATTACTCTGGATGTAGGTTTGCTGGAAGGTTCATTTTCAGATGTTTCGTCGCCATACTAGGCAACATCTTCAGTGAACCTTCCAACTCAGCAAACAAACCTACATCAAGAACCTCAACCGGAATTACAAATCTTCTCAAACTTTGTTGATATATTACTGTCATGTATCTCAAGTTACAGTAAAAAATGTTGTCTTATGTGCTTCACAGACAGATATTGATAGGTTAAGTTGGCAAAAATGTTGGCAAATGGAGTGCAATGTTGGGAAAATGTGAAGTTGTTCACTTGGAAGGGAAATCAAAAGAATAGAATATTATTTAAATGGAGAAAGCTTCAGAAAGCTGCAACACAAAGGGATTTGGGGGAACTAGTGAATGAAACATGGAAAGCTTGCACACGGGGGCAGCAGGTAATTGGGAAGACTAATGGAATATTAGATGAAAACAAATTTCTGGAGAGACTCAGCAGGTTGGGTAGCATTCGTGGAGAGAAAACAGAGTCAATGTTTTGAGTCTGGTGATCTTTCTTCAGAACTGAAGTGGAATGTTTGCCCTTATTTGAAGGGGGTTGGAGTATAAAAGTCAGGAAATCTTACTGCAACTGTGCAAGGTGCTTGTGAGAGCACATCCGGAAAACTGTGAGCACTTCTGGTCACCTTATTTAAGAAAACATGTTGTTTCATGGGAGGAAGTTAAGAAAATGTTCAGTGGGATGGCCCCCATTATGGAGGGATTGTCTTAAAAACAAAAGGCTAAACAAGATTCTACTCACTGGAGTTTAGAAGAACGAGAGGTGACCTCATTGAAATGGACAGGATTAAAAGGCTTGACAGGATAAATGATGAAAGGATGTTTCTCCTCATGGGAGTGTCCAGGACCAGGGGGTGTATTGTCTCAGAATAAAGGGGCACCAGTTTAAGACTGAGATGAGGTGGAATTTCCTCTCTCAGAAGGCTGTGAATCTTTGGAATTCCTTGCCACAGAGAGCTGTCCTTGTATATATTTAAGGCTCAGATGGATAGATTCTTGGTCAGTGGGGAATTAAGGGTTACGGGGATAGGGCAAGAACATGGATGTGAGGAATGTTAAAGCAGCCATGATCCTAGTGAAGCTGGCTTGAGGGACCAAATGGCCGACTCCTATCCCGCCTTGTTAATGGTCTTAAATTTACTGATGAAACTGTTCAAAGATTTTATCACACAACTCTGGAGCAGAAGCGACTTGAACCTGGGTCTCCGAGGCTCACACCGCATGGATCCTAGTTTACTTTATATCATGCACTTGACATTGATGCTGGTAGTTATGGCTGCAATTCGCATCAACCTGCCTTAGATCAAATTAATGAAGCGAAGCCACTGCAGGTTTTCAAAAGGTAAGTCTCCAACCTCGCATTATGCATTGATGAAGCAGCTGAGAATTTGAATGCAGAGAATGTTGTCTGAACTTGATTCAATGAAGTGTTTCACTAGGCACTCGATAAAAATGGCTGGACAACAAAATTGACAACACAAGCCCTGATTTATGGATCTTGTTTTGGACGAGAGGTTGGTCGGTTGGTAGGTGGGAATGATCCACACAGCTGGGACATATAAACATCAAGACCCGGAGCAGGAGAAGATGATTTGGCCCTACATGACGCCCACCATACTGTATGATCATGGCTGATCCTCTATCTCAATGCCATACTACCACTTTCTCCCCATGCCTTTGATGCTTTTGAAACCTAATTTTTGTTAATCGCATTCTTGGATATATTGGATATATTCAATAACACAGCTTTCTGTGGTACAGAATTCCATAACTTCACTATCCTGTACGTTAAGAAATGTTTCCGCATCTCAGCCCTAAATAGACGACTGCTTTTATTCAATATGTCAGTGATATCAATCTTGGAGTATGTGGCAAAATGCCCATATTCGGGGCAATGATAAACCTGGAGGATTGGCAAATGGTGAGGATGATGTTAATTGTCCAGAGTCATCACAATGAACAGACAGCATCCAGTCAGAGGTGAATACAGAAGAGTGTAAGGTGATATGTTTTGGGAGAAGGATGTGGAGAAGTAATAGAAATGTAATGGCACAATCGTAAAGAGTGCACAGGGTTAGAGGGATCTGGCAATAAACATTCATCAACATTAGAAGGTGGAGGAGGCCGTAAGAGGGTAGAAAAGCAGAAGTCTTCATAAATAGAGGCATTGATGCCAATAAATGGTTGAGTTATGCTGCATGTCGAATTGATTGAGCCCCAGTTGGATTGTTGTGGTCATTTCCGGTGACTTTAAAACGATGTGAGGGCCCTCAGGACAGGGAGAAGAGGAGATTTCGCAGAATGGTGCCAGGGTTTAAGTTGGATGGCTCAGTTGGAAAGGTCAACGATGCTCCCATTCTTGGAAATCAGAGGTAATATTTCAATTTAAGTGGCCCCACTTCAGAACTGTCATCCAAACAGGAGCTGAACATACGAAACTGCCCCATGTGAGGTCAGTTCCCTGAATAGCCATCCACAACCAGCAAAGGGTCTAGGTCATGAACAACTACCCATAAAGTGAACACAGGCGAGCAGTCATTCCCACTCACCTCCATTCCAATCAACCAGAATGCAAGGAAAATGCAATAAAAATTCTAAGAAGTAGATTGGCTAAAATTGCCCAGCAAGATCTTGAACTGACTTGTACTACAGCAATTATAACGGTTGGAATTTATGTGTCTATATAAATCTGCCTCTGTGCTGTGAATCACCATCACTGCTTGGACAGACATCCCGTGTGACAATCGGTGCAATGATGTCCCACACCATGAAGCAAAGAGCATCTTGTAAATCACGGTTGCCAGATGATTCATATTCTTTTAGAAGTGTGCTGCTGATGGACTATGAATCAATTAATGATCCATTTACAGTTTCCAACTCACAAGTCTCTCAATGTAGAATTTCAGTTCAACTGGAAGGCACAACAGAGAGAAAGCACTGCAGATGCTGGAGATTAAAATCAAAGAGTGTGGTGCTGGAAAAGCACAGCAGGTCAGGCAGCATCCGAGGAGCAGGAGAATCGACATTTTGAGCATAAGTTCTTCATCAGGAATACACAATACCAGCACTGACTTTCATTCTGTCGGGCCAAATGTTCTTGATCCTGATTGGAGCCTTGCAGCAGCACAAAAATGTCAAATCACATGTCAGTCACCATAAACCAACTTGGCTTTCATCTGTGAAAATTCCTTTTGGACAACCAATTTTCACAGCTGTCATGTTGGATTCCACCACCCCGTGGCTCAACACTTCAACTCCCCCTCCCAATCCACCAAGGACATGCAGGTCCTTGGACTCCTCTATCGCCAGACCATAGCAACATGACGGCTGGAGGAAGAGCGCCTCATCTTCCGCCTAGGAACCCTCCAACCACAACGGATGAACCTAGATTTCTCCAGTTTCCTCATTTCCCCTCCCCCCACCTTGTCTCAGTCAAATCCCTCGCCTTCCTAACCTGCAAACTTCTTCCTGACCTCTCCGCCCCCCATCCCCACTCTTGCCTATCACCCTCACCTTGACCTCCTTCCACCTATCGCATTTCCAACCCCCTCCCCCAATCCCTCCTCCCTACCTTTTATCTTAGCCTGCTGGACACACTTTCCTCATTCCTGAAGAAGGGCTCATGCCCGAAACGTCGACTCTCCTGCTCCTTGAATGCTGCCTGACCTGCTGCGCTTTTCCAGCAACATATTTTCAGTGAAAATTATACCACCCTGTTATAGGCCCTTTGACTAAGGGGAACAACTGCTTTCGATTCACCCTTTCTATGGTCTTCATAGATATTCCGATCTCTGTTCTTAGTGAAGCAACCTGAGCTTATCCAGCCTCCCTCTTCACAGCTAAATTGCTACAGCCTAAGCAACATCCTGCTGAACCTCCTTTGCACTCCCTCCAATGCAAACGCATCCTTCCCATGCTGCAGTGACCAGAACTACACACAATAGTCCAACTATGGCCTAAACAATGTCCAACAGCACTTCCCTTCTCTTATAACCTACATCTTGACTAGCAAAGGCACATATCCTGTACGCCTTCTTAACTACCCTATTAGCCAGTCCTGCCACCTTCAGAGATCTGTTAACAAGCACCTTAAGATCTTTTGATTGCTTTATGCAGCCTGGTGTCCTCCCATTCACTGAGTACTGCCTTGTCTTGCAATTTCTGGCAAAATGTATCACGTCAGGGTTTATCAGGATTAAATTTTATCTGCCGTTGATCTGCCCGTTTGACCAATCTACCTATTTTTGTTTGTAGCCTAAGAATATTTTCCTCACTGCCAACCACCCAGTCAATATTTGTCTCATCACAAACTTACTTAGTGTCCCCAAACACCCCCACCCCCAACAACACACATTCACCCACACACATGAACACACACACGGGCAGATATACACACACACAAATACATGTACACACACACACACATACTCTTTATTATCATTTACGAATATCACAAACAATAAAAGATCCAAAATTGATCCCACTGGATACCAGTCTCCAATTTCAGCTTTGCCTCGGCTTCCTCTGTCTGAGTCAATTTGCTAATTTATTCTGAATTCCATGTGTTTTTACTTTAGTTGTCAATCTCCTATGTGTGGCTTTGGGACAGTTCAGTGACTCAGTGCTTAGCTCTGCTGCCTCACGGCACCAGGGCCCTGGGTCCGATTCCAGACTTGGGTGACTGTCTGTGTGAAGTTTACACATTCTCCCTGTGTCAGTGCGGGTCTCCTCTGGGTGCTCGGTTCGTCCCACGTCCAAAGGTGTGCAGGTTAGGTAAATTGGCCATGCTAAATTGCCCATAGAGATAGGTGCATTAGGTAGGGGTAAAGGTAGGGGAATGGGTGGGTTAACCTTTGGGAGGTCAGTGTGGACTTGTTGGCTTGCCTGGCCTGTTTCCATACTGTAGGGAATTGAATTTAATCTTGTCAAAGGCTTTGCTAAAATCCATATAAACTACATCAATTGCTCTCATCCAAAGACCTGGTCACTTCCTCAAAGAATTTCACCACATTTATGATGCATTTTGTCCCTCTGACAAAACCACGCTAACAACAATGAACAAAGAAAATTACAGCACAGGAAAAGGCCCTTCAGCCCTCCAAGCCTCTGCTGATCTGGATCCTCGATTAAAACCCGTCGCCTATTTTCCAAGGATATGTATCCCTCTGTCCGCTGGCCATTCATGTAGATTAGATTAGATTAGATTAGACTTACAGTGTGGAAACAGGCCCTTCCGCCCAACAAATCCACACCGACCCGCCGAAGCGCAACCCACCCATACCCCTACATTTACCCCTTACCTAACACTACGGGCAATTTAGCTTGGCCAATTCACCTGACCCGCACATCTTTGGACTGTGGGAGAAAACCGGAGCACCCGGAGGAAACCCACGCAGACACGGGGAGAACGTGCAAACTCCACACAGTCAGTCGCCTGAGTCGGGAATTGAACCCGGGTCGACAGGCGCTGTGAGGCAGCAGTGCTAACCACTGTGCCACCGTGCCACCCCTGCAAGGTAAAGGATAATATGTAGCTGTCTGGATACATCTTAAACGACGCTATCATGTCCATCTCTACCTCTTCTCTGCATAAAGAACTTTCCACGCATATTTACCTTAACCCTTTCCCATCCCGCCTTGAACTTGTAATTAAGTCCCCCACTCTGGGAAAAAAAAGCTTCTTGCTATCCACCCTGTCTATACCTCTCATGATTTTGTCGACCCCAGTCAGGATCGCCACCTCAAACTCCATCTTTTTAATGAAAATAATCTTATTCTACTCAACCTCTCTAAATAGCTAGCACCCTCCATACCAGGCAACATCCTAGTGAATCTCCTCTGCATCCTCTCCAAAGTACCCATATCCTTCTGGTAATGTAGCAACCAAAACTGTATGCTGTATTCCAAATGTGGCCGAACCAAAGTCCTATACAACTATAACATGACCTGGCAAATCGTGTACTCAATACCCCGCTCGATGTAGGAAAGCATGCCATATGCCTTCTTGACCACTCTATTGACCTGCATTGCCACCTTCACGGAAATATGGGGCCTGAACACGCAGATCTCTTTGTATGTCAATTTCCCCAGGGCTTAAGTCCAAAGATGTGCAGATTAGGTGAAATGACCTTGCTAAATTACCCATTGTGTTCGAGAATATGTAAGCAAGGTGCATTAGATAGGGGAAGTCTAGAGTAATTGGTGTAGGGGACTGGGTTGGTGTGGACTTGTTGGGCCAAATAGCCTGTTTCCACACTGTAGGGATTCTAATTTACTGTATAGTTTGCTTGAGAACTGGGTCTTCCAAAATGCATCACCTTGCATTTGCCTAGACTTAACTCCATCTGCCATTTCTCTGCCCAACTCTCCAATCTATCCATATTTTGCTGCATTCTCTGACAGTCCCCTTCACTAACTGCTACTCCACCACTGGTCACAGTTCTTCATTTTGAGAAACTCCCTTCCACTATTGCTCACAGTCTCCTGTTGTCCAGCCAATTCTCTTTCCATCTAGCTAGTACACTCTAGATCCCATTCAACTTCACTTTCTCCATCAGCCTGCCTTGGGGAGCCTTATCAAATGCCTTATTGAAGTCCATGTATATGACATCTACAGCCCTTCTCTCATCAATCAACTTTGTCACTTGCTCAAATAATTCTGTTAAGTTGGTATTATCTCAGAATAGATAAGGAAGATCCAGTGGATGTGGGTACTTGGATTTTCACAGACCTTTTGACAAAGTCCCACGTAAAATGTTAGTTTGCAACATCAAAGCAAATGGGATCAGGATAATATACTGACTTGAATTGAGAATTCATAGCAAACAGAACGTGCAATGTTTGGAGTGGATAGTAGAAGGATCAATGGTTGGGTTCCAGTTATTCGCAATAGCCTTTGTGACTGTTTTTTCATTCATGCAATGTATATACTGGGTTCTCTAGACTACTGTCAGATATTTTGTTTATTTATTAATTGGATAATTAATATGACAGGATATTTCATTTCTTTGACTTGCAGACTGAACTTGAACTGAGTGTTTATGCAGCAATTTAAATTCACCAGTGAAACGCCAACCATTGCAAATATAAATTCTGAACTGTTGTAATGTCTCAGGTATGTTCCCCGAATGTTATAATGAAAGAATTCTATAATTCTTGCACCAACCACAGAATGATGAAAGTGTCGGATAACGACAAAAGTAAAATCAGTCTTTCTTCTGCTTTCCATCCCTGGGTCACTGGGATTCTCTCCTTTGCTATGGCCCTTCAGTCTCTGATGGGCCCAACTTGTCATAAAAATATATCTCACTGTCGGTACTGAACGACAGAATGAAAGTGTATGGAACCAAGGGCATTAAAACCCAATCAAAACAGTCAAATCCCACCCAACCGGCACAGAAAAATAATTCTGCTTTGGATAACAGAAACAATTGGCAATTACCTCTGTCGGTTCATATCTATAGTAGAAGGGGATGTTATTAAAAATAGACTAGAATGCATGGTATTCAGAGGACAACAGCTGCATTTTTCTTGGTGCAATACTGTGTATCCACGTTCTGGAAATAGATGACAATTACATCGATCAAAGGAGGAGGTAACTGTCAACCAGACAGAACAGTTTTTGGCTGAATGAATCAGAACATTGTGAACACTACAAATAGTGGTGAGATCCAGGAAAGACAGGGGAAATTAATAACATTTAATCTGCCACAGAATAACCTCTGTGATTATAATAAATAGGTCTGCTGTCACCACTGCCATGAGGTAACGACTGGTGCAGGTTGGGAGGCTGCACTTTCCTTCGGCCAGTATCATAATTCCGAGTAAACAGGTCCTTCTCCTGTTTAAGATACCATGTAAAATTCATGTCTTTGAATAAGTTATTGTCATCTGACATAATATAAACAATAGACAATAGGTGCAGGAGTAGGCCATTCTGCCCTTCGAGCCAGCACCACCATTCATTATGATCATGACTGATTATCCTCAATCAGCATCCTGTTCCTGCCTTATCCCCATATCCCTTGATTCCACTATCCTCAAGAGCTCTATCCAACTCTTTCTTGAAAGTTTCCAGAGACTTGGCTCACACAGTCTTCTGGGGCAGAGCATTCCACACACCCACCAATCTCTGGGTGAAGACGTTTCTCCTCAACTCTCTGTTCTAAATGGCCTACCCCTTATTTTTAAACTGTGTCCTCTGGTTCGGGACTCACCCATCAACGGAAACATGCTTCCTGCCTCCAGAGTGTCCAATCCTTTAATAATCTATACGTCTCAATCAGATCCCCTCTCAGCCTTCTAAACTCAAGGGTATGCAAGCCCAGTCGCTCCAACCTTTTAACATAAGATAGTCCCGCCATTCCAAGAATTGACCTCGTGAATCTACGCTGCATTCCCTCAATAGCCGGAATATCCTTCCTCAAATTTGGAGACCAAAACTGCACACAATATTCCAGGTGCGGTCTCACCAGGGCCCTGTACAGCTGAAAAACCTCTTTGCTTCTATACTCAATTCCTCTTGTTATGAAGGGCAGCAAGCTATAAGCTTTCTTCTCTGCCTGCTGTACCTGCATGCTGGATGGGTCAAAATTAACTTCATTTAATTTGTCATGATAAAAGTGGATACATCAGCATCAGGCCAGAATGAACTGAATGGAAACAGACCAAGTAAAGTATTGCTGAAAATACATTTGCAGTCAAAAGACACACAGATTTTTAAAAAGTATGTGATTTAATCTTTATAATGGAGCATGTTGTCCTCGAAATTCTCGATTTTACATTCTCACCTGTTTACCTGTATTCAAAATGTTCCATGTTCATCATTAATTCATTTGCTTTCTTGGACAGGTGTGAATCACATTTTATAAAATATCTATGAAAGTGTTAGCTGTTCTGTTGCGATATAAATGTTACCAGCTGGTGTGATCGTGAAAGAAATGACCGATTTCATTGAATTAAGTGAAATGAAATGCAGGTATGAATGCCAGAAACAACAGTAAGTTTGACAATTGGGAACAATCCTGTGTCACTGCGCTGCTCTGGATTCCTTCTCAAAGTCCTTCTGATTGTCTAACTCCGTCTCCTAAACCTATACCCTCTAGTTTTGCACTCCTCTCCCCTTGGAAAGAGACCTTGGCAATTCACCCTATCCATGCCCCTCATGATTTTGTTAACCTCTATAAAGGTCACCCCCTCAGCCTCCAATACTCCTGGAAAAATAGCCTCAGCCTATTCAACTTCCCCCTACCGCTCAAAACTTCCAACCCTGGCAAAAACCTCGTATATCTTTCCTGAAACCTTTTAAGTTTAACAACATCTTTCCTACAACAGGGAGACCAGAATTGCGCACAGCATTCCAAAAGGTCTAACCAAAGTCCTGTATAGCTGCAACATGACTTTCTAACTCTCATACTCAACACGCCAAATTCCAGTTCTTTGGTTCTTCACCCATGCTCAGTGTCGGAGAAAACTCTCGAGACTCAGACCTTGCAAACTGATTAGTTTATTACATGATAGATCATGGGAATTCACCATCCTAACTGTGGCTCGGTGTTATTCCGAAGTACCTCAGGATACCATAGGATTATAAAGAGAAAGGAGCTGATCGTTAATTACACAGTTTGGCATGCTTACAAGTTGGTACTAAATTAGAGGTTCGTCATTAAGTTCAAAACTAAAGCACTATTATGCATTCTACAAGTGGACAAATGGAATAGTATCACCACCTGCTCCAGTTAACACTAAGCAGAGATACCCCTAATTGGCTGAATGACCATGAAGAGGCAATATCTAGAGAAGGAAGGGGGACGAATTGGAAAGTCTATGTCAACTTGACTGGTTTTACAGCCTGTGCTGATCATTCAGCAAAGGGAGGAGACACTATCTTGAGAAGTAAGACAAGGACAACCTTTCACATTACCTCATAGTAAGGAATGCATAGCCAGCAAAGTTCTGGCTGGGGACACAAATGGAACACTCAGCCGAATCAGGAAAATGGCTTCTGGGCAAATAATGTTAACCCTTCCCCAACATATAGATAAACAAATATTTCTACTAGGTGCCCCACAATTTTCTACCCAACTTCCCACAACATCCTGGGTCACATAATCAGGTACTGGAGGGTTATCTATCTTTATGTTTTCTAAGACCTCCAGTTCTTCCTCTTCTGTAATGTGAACTGTTTTTAAAATATCAATATTTATTTCTCCGAGTTCTCCAGCCCTCGTTTCTTTTTCCAACAGTAATAATTGATGTGAAATATTCAGTTACCATCTCTCCCACCTCCTGAGGTTCAACACAAAGTCAACTTTGTTGATCTTTAAAGGGTCTTTTTCTCTCTCTCTCTCTCTCCAAGTGTTTATAGAATCTTTTTTGGGTTATCTTAAATCTTACTTGCCAATGTTATCTAAGTTTCCATTTTTGCCTTTCTGATTTCCTTTTTAAGCATGTTCCTACCTACTTTATACCCTTCAACCAACAGGACCATATGCTTCTGAACTCTCATTATCACACTTTTAAAGACTCCCACTTGTCAGTCATACTTTTAGCTGTAAACGGTCTGCTCTAATCAATTTTTGAAAGTTATTGCATCATTCCCTTAAATTTTACCTTATTCCAATTAAGAGCTTTAACTTTTTTGGAAGATTTATCCTTTTCCATAACTTTTTAAAACTAACAGCATTACAATCACCAGTTCCAGTCACTTGCACTGCCTTGTTTTGAAAAGATATTCAAGTTTTGCTCATTCTCTACAGGAACATTTATATATTGATAAAGAAAATTTTCTTGAACACATTTAACAAATTCTTCACCAACAACGCCAGAGACCCGGTTTCAATTCCCGCCTCAGACGACTGACTGTGTGGAGTTTGCACATTCTCCCCGTGTCTGCGTGGGTTTCCTCCGGGTGCTCCGGTTTCCTCCCACAGTCCAAAAATGTGCAGGTCAGGTGAATTGGCCATGCTAAATTGCCCATAGTGTTAGGTAAGGGGCAAATGTAAGGGTAGGGGTATGGGTGGGTGTTGCTTCAGCGGGTCGGTGTGGACTTGTTGGGCCGAAGGGCCTGTTTCCACACTGTAAGTAATCTAATCTAATCAAAACTTTAACACTACGACAGTCCCTCAGAAATATCTATTCTAATTGCAGTAGTAATGTATTCCTTAATTAAATATGCCATTCCCTCTCCTCTCTTACTATCCCTCCTATAACACCTAAAGCTTGAGCTGCCTCTCTTGTCAATTCCTCAGCCAAGCTTCTGTAGTAGCTTTGACATCCCAAACCCACATTCCCACACGTGCTGAGCTTATCAGCCTTATCTGAGAGTTAAATCATTCTCTGACCGCTCATGTCTGTATAACTTGCTCTTTTCTGATTCAGAAACATCCTCATATTTCTGTCTATGTGCTGTTACTTAGAAGCTCCCACCTCACCATCTAAAAATGCTGGCAGGATCCGAAACTAGAACTAGCAAATCTCCCCAGTCGGATTGGTCCCTTTCCAGTTCAGGTGAAACCCATCCTTTTTGAACAGATCTTTTACGTCCCAGAAGAGATCCCAACGATCCAAGAAACTGAATCCCTGCACATTGCACCACCTTTTCAGCCACTGATTTATCAATCCTATCCTTCCCTCAAGAGAAACCCCAAAAACGCAGAAATGCTGTGCCGTCCACATTTCGGAAATAAGCCCTTCATCAGGAATGGGACTTGTTTACAATAGATTCCAGTATCTGCAGTAATCTGCTGCTACATTTTCCCCTGTATCAGCTTTTATTTCTCCCTGCCTCACAATTATCCATCCCCTTTATCTGTGTCTCTTCTCTCTCTTTCTGGGCTCCATCTCCACCTATTGCAGGAGTGAGAGCCACTAGCTGCATTTTTTCCGAGCTACTTTCAGTACTGATGAAGGGTCACTGAATCTGAAACGTTACCTTTGTTTTAACTCCACAGAAGCTGCCAAACCTGCCGAGTCTCTCCATCGATTTCTCTTTTCATCTACATTCACTTCCAGACGACGTTCCCAACGCGGACCGCACTTCTATTGGCTATAAGCACGGGATTGACAGATTTTCTGATCAATCAGAGCTGCAGGAGAGTAAAGGCCCGCCCCGAGGGCCCACGTGGGGGCTCGAGACCGCGGCCGTTTAACCGACTCTGCGCGAGGTCGCGGACTGAGGCCTCGTGCTGGAGAGAAATAAGAGTTTATTTTTAAGTCTTTCCAGTGAAGGTGAGAAAACAGCTATGATACTAATCAGTAAAGTGTTAATGTGCGGGTACGCTGAGGAGGAAACTTTTCCTATTCAATTCCCTGTCCAAATGATGTTGGCACTCGGGGTTAACAGGACACCAGATCAGGATGAGATACATCCAAGGATTCTGGTTGAAGTGAGAGGGGCACTGGCCATAACATTACAGTCTCCTCTGGACTGAGAGGAGGTGTCAGGAGACTGGAGGGTTATCAACATTATGCCCTTGTTCTGTGAAGATTTGTAAGTTAATCCTGGAATTGACAGCCTTGTCAGTTTAACACTGGTATTGGGAGAGCTTCTGGAAACAACTATTGTGATAAAACTGATAATCACATGGATAAAGGTGGGTTGGTTAAAAAATGTCAAGGGGAAAATTGTGTAAAACTATCTTGCTGAAGTGTTCTGATGACTTAACAGAAAGGGTCGATGAGGGCGATGTTACTGATGTGATTAACATGGATTTCCAGAAGATAGCATACAACAAATTGTGTGGAAGATTATAAGTCGTGGTACAAGAGGCACGGGCAACATGGATACGACATTAACTGAGTGATAGGAAAGAGAGAGTCAATGGTCAGTGGATATATTTCTGGCTGGAGGAAGATTTGGAGTGGAGTTCCAATGGGTCAATATTGGGAGCGGCATGTTCCAGTAAGGAGAAAGGATAAGGATAGCAAGGTAAGGGAACCTTGGATAAAGAGGGAGGTTGTGAATTTACTCACAAATGAAAAAAGCAAATGGAAGGTTTAGGAAGTTAAAATTGGGCAAGGCCTGTAAAGAATATAAAGAAAGCAGGAAAGAATTCAAGCAGGGAATTAGTAGAGCAAGAAGGGACCATGAAATTGACAATAGGTTTAAAGAGAATTCCAAGGCATTCTTGGCATACATTAAAAAATAAAAACAAGAGGATAATAAGGGAGAAGGTAGGACCATTTGAGAATAAAGGAGGAACTTGTGTTTGGAGGCTTGTGAAATCCTAAATGAATACTTTGTGTCAGTATTGATCTGGAAGAAGGATTTAGAAGATAGTGAGATTAGTGTGCAGCATGCTAATATGCAAGGGCATTTTGAGATCAAGAAAGAAGTGATATTGGGTTTTTTGAAGAGCACTAAGTTTGATAAGTCGCAAGGGCTTGATGCTATCTATGCCAGGTTTTTGAGTGAGGCAGGAGAGGAGATTACTGGGACCTTGACCACAACATTTGTATCTTCACTAGCCACTGGAGGTACCGGAAGACTGGCAAGCAGCTAATGTTGTTCCTCTGTTCAAGACTGCAATTAGGGATAATCCAGAAAGTTATAAACTGGTGAGTCCTTCATCAGTCGTTAGGAATCGATTGACAGAATTTTCTGGGATCGGATTTAAGCACATTTGGAAAAGCACTGCCTAATTAGGGGCAGTGAGCATGGCTTTGTGTAGGGCAGGCCATGTCAAACTAACTTGGTTGAATTGTTTGAGGAGGTGATCGATGAGAGTAGAGCGGATGGATATTGTCTCCATGGATTTTAGTAAGGCTTTTGACAAGGTCCCTCATGGTAGGCTCATCCAGAAGAGTATAATGCATGGGATCCATGGTAACTTGGCCGCATGGATTCAGAATTGGTTTACCCATAGAAGGCAGAGAGTAGTTGTGGAAGGGTGTTCTTCTGGCTGGAGAACGGTGATTAGTGGTGTTCTGCAGGGAATCATACTGGGACCTCTACTGTTTGTAACAGATATAAATGACTTGGATGAAGTTGTAGATGGATGGGTTAATAAGTTTGAAGATGATGCAAAGATCAGTAGAGTTGTGGATATTGTAGAAGATTGTGAGAGGATGCAGTGGCATATAGATCAGTTGCAGATATGGGTGGAGAAATGGCAGATGGCGTTTAATCCATCTAAGTGTGAGGTGCTACTCTTTAGGAGATCAAAGGTTAAGGAAAAGTATACAGTTAAGGGCAGAACCCTCAACATATCGATGTTCAGCGGGATATTAGGGTTCAAGTTTGTCGCTTCCTGAAAGTGGCCACACATGTAGGTAGGGTATTAAGAAAGTGTGTATCATACTTCCAGTATTGGTCAGGACATTGAGTCCAAGAGTCAGGATGTCATGTTGCAGCTTTATATTATGTTGGTTAAGCCATACTTAGAATATTGCATTCGGTTCGAAGTTAAAAATCACACAACACCAGGTTATAGTCCAACAGTTTATTTAGAAGCACTAGCCTTCGCAGCACTTTCGATGGTCGTGGAATATAAGATCGTAAGACACAGAATTTAGAGCAAAAGTTTACAGTGTGATGTAACTGAAATGATATGTTGAAAAAAACCGATGTCTTATAATCTTATACTCCACAACCACCTGATGAAGGAGCAGCACTCTGAAAGCTAGTGCTTCCAAATAAACCTCTTCGAATATAACCTGGTGTTGTCTGATTTTTAACTTTCTCTTCCATCATTGTATAATTTGCTCTAGAAATAGACTTGCCTTACCTATGAGATAGTATGCTTTCTCGCATGACTCATGAACTGCCTTGTCTGGAGACTGTCGCTAAACAGCATGTGAATACAGAGAACAATGTACCATTAATACCCACTCTTGGCAAGGTCTCAACTCTGCTGCATGCAAGTGTAAGTCGGCCATCTAGTGGCGAATTTGTGGTACTGAGTCTAGTTAAGCAAATTGTTGTTGGGCCATTTATAAATCCCCACTGAATTGGAGCTTTTCGACGTAGTCGCGATCCATTTGTTTTATGGACTGGCTGCTACCCATGACATATTATGAGATGTAATAGGCTCGGTCAGTTCCCAAGGTGTGCATCTGAGATTTTCTTCAACAGCGTCCAATGAAGGGAAGCATGCCATACGCCTTCTTGATCACTCGGTCGACCTGTATTGCCACCTTCAGGGCCTGAACACTCTGTACGTCAATTTTCCCAAGGGCATTTCCATTTACCATGTAGTTCGCTCTTCAATTGGATCTTCCAAAATGCATCATCTCACATTTGCCCGGATTGAACTACATCTGCCATTTCTCTGCCCAACTCTTCAATCTGTTTATATTCTGCTGCATTTTCTGATAGTCCCCTTCATCATCTGCTAACCCACCAATCTCCGTGTCATCTGCAAATCAGATCACCTATACATCACTCCAGATCATTGATGTATATAACAAACAACAGTGGTCTCAACATGGATTCCTGTGGAATATCACTGGTCACAGTTCTCCATTTTGAGAAACTCCCTTCACTGCTACTCTCTGTCTCCTGTTGCCCAGCCAGATCTCCATCCATCTAACTAATACACCCTGGAGCTCCAGTAACTTTACTTTCTCCATCAGCCTACCATGGGGAACCTTATCAAATGCCTTACTGAAGTCCATGAGTATGACATCTACAGCCCTTCCCTCATCAATCAACGTTGTCACTTTATTTTTAGATTAGATTAGATTTCTCAAAGAATTGTCTTCAGTTTAAAAAAAAAGCCAAGCATTCAAATCCCTGTTACTCTTTTTTTCATCAATGCTTCCAATGGAAGTATTTCAAAATACAAACTATATTGCACCACTGTTACTTTAACTTGAAGTAGTTAAAACTCTCTTTGCTCAAAGTTTTTTGAAAAGGAAAGAGCATTTGGAAAGGCCTTGGACATAAAGATGCAGGTTAGATGGAGATCTAAATGCAGACAGAATATACTCAAAGTGAATTTCACTTCTGGTGAGAATCCAGAAGTCACTCAGGAAGGGCACTGTAAAACATCATTTTTTTCTCCCAATGTCTGCACAGTCAGTTGCTCAAAACAGAAGAGAACTTTGAGATGATATTGTAAAATCAGGCAGTCAGTGGAAGCGCTGCTGACATTGATGTGTCTGGAAAATTCTAAACTAAAAGCAGCAAAACCATTAATCAATTTGAAAAGTTTTCAGTACAGGACATTTTTACATCATCTAGGAGAAAGTGAGGACTGCAGATGCTGGAGATCAGAGCTGAAAATGTGTTACTGGAAAAGCGCAGCAGGTCAAGCAGCATCCAAGGAGCAGGAGAATCGACCTTTCGGGCATGAGCCCTTCTTCAGGAATTAAGAAGGGCTCATGCCCAAAAGGTCGATTCTCCTGCTCCTTGGATGTTGCCTGATCTGCTGCGCTTTTCCAGCAGCACATTTTCAGCATTTTTACATCATCCTCAGCTGCAAAATGCAGTCCAATTACTGAGCATGGGGAGAAGGCAGAAAGGTTTTATGTTTAGTATGATTTTTATTGCTTTTGTAAGATGTTTCAGACAAGCTGACCAACCAATTTAGTTTTAAAACCTGTTGTGTCTTATGAAAAGTTGTCGGAGTTGTAAGATGTTTACCTGTTTTAAGGATGTTCCCAGAACCGCTCCAATTATCATGCTCTGCTCCCAAGGCAAAACGTTTACCTCCCTCTACAGGAACTAAAAAGCACATCTACAGACTGAGTTATAACATAGATCAGACAATCAATCCAAAATTGCACCTGATAAATCCATAATTTGAAGGTCTCTTATGGTAAAGTCCGTGTGTCTTGTCAAGGAGGTCTGGGATCAAATCCTACCTGCTCCAGAGATGTATAATAATTTTGAACATAGAACATATCTACAAACAATGCACCTGAAATGGAGCTCCATTTGTGTTGAGAGGTTATGGATACATGATTTTCCAGCAATCTTGTTTTTAACTTGCAGTTTAGCAACAGGGCCAACACTAACAAGGCTTGTCATTCACTTCCATTGAGACAGTGCTGGTGAGTTGCCGACTTGAACAACTGGTCTCTCCAGTGAAAATGCATCTATACTGATGTTAGGTAGAGAATTCCATGACTTTGATTCAGTGACAATGCAGGAATACCAATCTAGTTCCAAATTAAGGTAGGGCATGAATGTGAATGCATCTGTCAAGTTAGTCTTTTTCAATGATGGAGATTCCAAAATTGGAAGTAACAGCTTGACAAGTGGCTCCAGGATACAGTAAGGACAGGAGCTGCACATGGTGCTTAACATTGCACGGTTATCAGCAAATATTCTCACCTCTGACATTATGAAGGAGCAAATAGATGCAAAGATAAAGCAAAAGATTTTCTCCCGATTTTTGAAAAATCATTGGTTAAGTCCCAGTTAGAGAACTCTGCTCAACACTGGGTAACATAATATAGGACAAATGGCAACGCACAAAAAGGGGTATCACTGAAATGGTATTGAGGATAAAGGATGATAGCAAGAATAGTTGGAACCAAGAGAAGCTGCGAATATTCTTCTTACAGCAGAGTAGGTGAAGGGAAGATTTGATAGAAACTATTTATCGAAAAAAGAAACAGGCTCCACTGACAGCAGGATGAGTGGCCAGTGGATGTACTTGATGGAGGAATGATAGTTGATAAAAGGTGGTTTGGTTTCACATGGGACTTCCCTCCAAGTGTCCCTCTTCTCCATCTCCATTTATCTTTTCCCCAGGCAGAATTCAGCCCCATTCCTTATTCTCCCCCGTTCACCAATCCTTCCATTTCTCCAGCTTCCTATAGTTCCTTGACCTCCACATCTCCCCCAGTCTCCCTCAAGCCCTCCAACTTCCCCTTTGCTCCACTCTCAGTGAATGGAAGTTGGTTTCCCTTGCTCTGTGACTGCACGGATAGAACGTGCAAAAGCAGATAAGTTAGGAATACCATGCAAGCAACAAGAGGAATTGCTTACCTATGTAGGGACTATCATCAATCTGGCCGACCAAGGTGTTAGGCCTACAGTGGAAGTGGCACAGGCCACATTCCCAAAATTGTCTAATGCAATAGCACATGGTCATTATGTTAGCCAAAAATGAAGCTTAAGAAATTGGAAATCATATATAAAGTATCAGTGTACAGTCCTTCAACACTAAACTACTTTAACCAATTAAGCACAGCAACTAGGTTAAAATGACCTCTACTTGTCCACTTGAACTGAAGCAAGTGTTAATGCTCCAATAATGACATAATATTGTTCGCAGATAGTCAAACTTCGGGACATAAAGTTAGTGCATGGTGTACTGAAGTTATGCTCACGTTCCTGCACAGCCTTAGTCACAAAGATAAAATCTTTTATGAGTGATGGCAGAAATTGAACTCCCTTCCCACTCTGACAAGGTCATGCAGGTCCTGGGCCTCCTCCACCACCACTCCCTCACCCCCCGATGCCTGGAGGAAGAATGCCTCATCTTTCGTCTCGGAACACTTCAATCCCAGGGCATCAATGTGGGCTTCACCATTTCCTCATTTCCCCACCCCCACCTTACCCAGTTCCAACCTTCCAGCTCAGCACCTTCCTCATGACCTGCTCCACCTGCCAATCTTCCTTCCTGTCTTTCCACTCCACCCTCCTCTCTGACCTATTGCACACTTAGTTACCTTCTCCCCATCCCCACACCCCTCCCATTTATCTCTCCACTCCGGAGGCTCCCAGCCTCATTCCTGATGAAGGGCTCCTCAGATTTTCCTGCTCCTCAGATGTTGCATGACCTGCTGTGCTTTTTCAGCATCACTCTGATCTCCAGCATCTGCAGTCCTCACTTTCACCTAAAACTTTAACATAGCAGAAGGAAACTGCTGGTTACTGCAAGTATAAGTGATTAACTCGGATATCACATGCCCGGTGACCGTGTTCTGAGGATCTGTGTACAATGTGATAAACACTATTGCGAATGTGACTATTTTAGGCAAATGGAGGGTGAATGAATAACATCCAAGTGTAAAAGTAGCTCTGGCCATAACGCAGGCTCGTGCTTCTTTCTACATTTTGGCTCAGATTCTGCAGATATCAGAATTAGAATTCAGAAAATCCTGCTCAACTCCAGCTCCACATCTAACACTACAGTAAAACAGGGAAGGTAACAGGCAACTTGATTCAAACAAGTACCATATTGTAAGGAATGCTAATTATATCAAATGAGCCCACACTAAAACCCCATAACCATAATGATACTGAGGCCAATAAAAATCATTGTACAGGATTCTGTAAGAGGTATAGTTTAATAAACAAAATAAGATAGAATTAAATACACTTCCATTTGCAAATCCACCGGGGTGCAAGCTGCTTGGAGGTTTCGCTGCCATCGATCCCCTAAACGTTCTGTAATCAAAGCCTCCATTGGGACTTCGGGAAACCCCAGTGTTTCAGCAAATCGTGATGCCGCTCGGTCACTCAGCATCATATGATTGGTCTGGAACAGCAGCAGCTTCCAATCGGCATTTAATTAAACAAATCACAACATATCACCAACAAAAACAGAATTTGCTGGAAGACTTTAGCAAGTCTGGGCGGCACGGTGGCACAGTGGTTAGCACTGTTGCCTCACAGTGCCAGAGACCCAGGTTCAATTCCCACCTAAGGTGAGTGTCTATGTGAAGTTTGCACATTCTCCCAGATTCCCCATGGGAGACTGATTAGCAAGGTTAGATCTCATGAAATACAGGAAGAACTAGCCATTTGGATACAGAACTAGCTCAAAGGTAGAAGAGTGGTGGTGGAGGGTTGTTTTTCAGACTGGAGGCTTGTGACCACTGGAGTGCCACAAGGATCCTCTACTACTTGTCATTTACATAAATGATTTGGATGTGAGCATAAGAGGTACAGTTAGTAAGTCTGCAACTGACACCAAAATTGGAGGTGCAGTGGACAGCGAAGAGGGTTACCTCAGATTATAACAGGATCTGGACCAGATGGGCTAATGAGCTGAGAAGTGGCAGATGGAATTTAATTCAGACAAATGTGAGGTGCTACATTTTGGGAAAGCAAAATCTTAGCAGGACTTATATTCTTAATGGTAAGGTCCCAGGGAGTGTTGCTGAACAAAGAGACCTTGGAGTGCAGTCTCAGGTAGATAGGATAGTGAAGAAGGCGTTTGGTATGCTGTCCTTTATTGGTCAGAGTATTGAGTACAGGAGTTTGGAGGTCATGTTGCAGCTGTGCAGGACATTGATTAGGCCACTGTTGGAATGTTGTATGCAATTCTAGTCTCCTTCCTATTGGAAAGATGTTGTGAAACTTGAAAGGGTTAAGAAAAGGTTTACAAGGATGTTGCCTGGGTTGGAGGATTTGAACTATATGGAGAGACTGAACAGGGTCGGGCTGTTTTCCTTGGAGCGTCAGAGGCTGAGGGGTGACCTTATGGAGGTTTACAAAATTATGAAGGGCATGGATAAGGTAAATAGGCAAAGTCTTTTCCCTGGGGTTGGGGAGTCCAGAACTGGAGGGCTTAGGTTTAGGATGAGAGGGGAAAGATATAAAAGAGACCTAAGGGGCAACTTTTTCACGCAGAGGGTGGCACGTGTATGGAATGAGCTGCCAGAGGAAGTGGTGGAGGATAGTACAATTGCAACATTTAAGAGGCATTTGGATGGGTATATGAATTGGAAGGGTTTGGAGGGATATGGGCCGGGTGCTGGCAGATGGGACTAGATTGGGTTGGGATATCTGCTCGGCATGGACGGGTTGGACTGCAGGGTCTGTTTCCATGCTGTACATCTCTATGACCCTATGACTCTATGACATGAGTGAGGTCACATTTGGAATACTGTATGCAGTTCTAGTCGCTCTACTATAGAAATTAATTATTAAACTAGAAAGAGGGCAGAAAGGATTTACTAGGACTGGAAGGTTTGAGCTACAAGAAGAGATGAGATAGGATGGGACATTTTTCCCTGGAGTGTAGGAGATTCAGGGGTGACCTTATACAGAACTATAAAATCAGGAGAGGCATAGATAAGGTAGGTAGCCAGAAGCTTTTCCCCAAGGGAGTCTAAAACTCTGGGGCACATGTTTAAGGTGAGAGGGGAGAGATACAAAAGGGTATAGAGAGGCAGTTTTCTTCACACTGAGGATGGTGAGTGTCTGGAATGGGCTGCCAGAGGTGGTGGAAGTGAGTGCAATTTCATCATTTAAGAAACATTTAGACAGGTGTATGGATGGGTTCGATACAGGGAGTACATGGACCAAACACAGGCAAAAGGGACTAGTTTAACGTTGAAAACTGGACAGCATGGGCATGTTGGCTGAAAGGCCGTTTCTATGATGGTGATCTCTCGGACCCTTTTATAAAAGCTTCACAGTCACAGCTCCATCTCCCTGTGCTCGACGGTGAATATCACCCAAACACCAACACTCACCAGCTGCTACTGAAAGTTTCTACTGAATACTCCACATCATTCCCATTCTATTTCAGAATTCCAGGAATTGTTTTTCTTGAGCCAATGTAATATCTCATGTGTTTCACTTGATGGAGGTGAGAGAAATACACCTCTCAGTAATATCAAGTCCAAATAGTTGGCAATTTCTTGATCCTTTGATCACACAAATACTCGGACACCAGCCCTGCATTCTCTCAGTGATCGGAGCTGCTTCTTTCCATCTGAACTGAACTGATTCCTCCATAATCTAAGAAAGAAATTAATGATTAATAACCAACCAATTCATAAAGTTAAAATGACATAATTTTCCAATTGAAACACACATTTTGAAATCAAACTGTGAGCAGCTACACAGTAACAAATTGGTCTAAGTGGTGGGGGAGAGAGAATCTAATGAGCTGCTGCACACACAGACAGTGCTGTAAGAAACTAAGGCGTTGATATTTGGGGAATGATGTAAATTGAGGGTGTAGCTGGACTGGAGGAAATCGCATTGGACTTGTAATGCAGTGACCTAGAGTATAAATACCAGCAACTGGCTGAATTTTATCTCAAATAATTAATCCATCTGGAATTGAAAGTTAGTTTCATAGTCACCATTGCAGAACCATTACAGTGATTGCTGTGAATACACATCTGCATCACTCATGTCCATCAGCAAAGGGAATCTGGGAATCTTACCTAGTCTGGCCCAGAGGTATTTTCAGAAGACATTAAATAGTTCTGACAGATAAAGATTGGTTAAAGATGTATGTTTCAGATATGAATATGGAATGAAAATGGGATGGATATCTGGTTTAAACTTTGGCACTAAAATTTACAACACACATAATTAACACGGTAATGACTCCTTCCTAATGACTGGTATCAAGATGGATATGGGCAAGGATTTTTATTCTGCTGATTTTTCATCACTTCACACTGAAATGTTAATTGCACTTTGAACACCACCTCAAAGACATGCTTCAAATGGCAAGGACAGAGAACAGATTCCGACTGGGGAACATCAGATTCTCAGGAGCAACACAAGGGACTAAGTTCGTTATATCATGAGGACATTGTCAACCAGACTAGACCTGAAATTCGCGCAAAGGGAACCAATAAGAGATAATAACTTGTTTCAACTTAATGAGATGGGAACGTGGAGGCCATGGGGCTCAGCAGGAGAAAGAGCATCCACCAGAGGGTGGTAGTGAGAAATGACTGAGGAAAATTCTGGGAGTTGAATCACAAGAACAGGGAAGGAGATTGCTGAGTATTCAGTGTCAAAGAACAGCTGGATTAACCCCTGGAAAGGGAGGGGGAACAGCAGTGTGTCTGATTCAGGTGGGAACTAACAATCAACAACTTTAAGGCAGAACAAAGAGTGTCTTTCAGCAAGGTGACGGTCCACCAGGAGCAGTTGATGTTTGGCTCGTTGTGCGTCCTGGGGAACAGACTGTAGAGTACAGAGTCTTGCGTCATGGAGCTGCTCAGGACGAACCTTGACAAAGGCCACTGCATCTTTCTCCAGATTTCCTTTGCAAAGACAAATTCCCGAAGATGTGTGACAGTCTCTCTCCCCCCGACAACCCCTTAGAGAGTAGCATGCTGAGGCGAAGAGAGTCCGGGTGTGAGAGAGAGAGACAGAAAAAGAGAAGAGGATTCAACGACAGAAGCAGGGCTGTCTAGTTGCCTACATGCAGTGCCTTGGTGAGACTACACCTGAAGTCATGTGTGCAGTTTTTGTCCCTTATCCAATGAAGGACATTCATGCATAGAAGGAATATAATAAAGATTTCCCAGACTGACTCGTGGGATAGCAGGACTGATGAATGAAGAGAGACTGGATCAGTTAGGACTATTTTCACTGTAGGTTAGAATAATATGGGTCATCTTTTAGAAACCTACAAAATAGGAAAGGTCAGGGTAAACACAGGAAGGATATTCCCAAGGTCCAGAACAAGGGGTCAATGTCTAAGGATCTCGGGTAGGCTATTTCGAACTGAGATGAGGATAAATTTCTTCACTCAGGTTGAGGTGAGTCTGTGAAATTCCCTGTCAGAGAGAGTGTTTGTTGGCTAAAACACTGAATGGTTGGAAAGAAAAAGTTAAATATTGTTCTCAAAAAGAACAGAAATTTCTGGTGAAACTTAGCAGGTTTACAGAGATAGAAACAGAGTCAGCTGTGAAGAAGGATCACTGGACTCGAAACATTTACTTTCTCTCCACAGATGCTGTCAGGCGTGTTGAGTTTCTTAAGCAATTTTGGCTTTTGTTTCAGGTTTCTACTACCTGTATTTCTTTGCTTTAGTACGCCATGTTGTGGCTGTGCAGGCCATTGCTTTGGCCACTTTTGAAATGCTGCATGCAGCTCTGGGCTTCTTGCTATAGGAAGGATGTTGTGGAAGTTGAAGTGGTTCAGAAAGGATTTACAAGGATATCATTGGGGTTGGAGGGTTTGACCTAGAAGGAGAGGCTGAATAGGTTGGGGCATGGGAGGCTGAGGGGTGTCTTTATATCAAGGTTTATAAAACCATATTAGGGGCATGGGTAGGGCAAATAGACAAGGGTTGGGGGAGACCAAAACTAGGGTGCATAGGGTTAAGTTGGGGGCAAGATTTAAAAGGGACCTAAGGGGCAATGTTTTCACACAGAGGGATGGTACGAGATTGGAGTGAGCTGCCAGAGGAAGTGGTGGAGGCTGGGACAATTACAGCATGTAAAAGGCATCTGGATGGGTTTATGAATGCGAAGGGTTGAGGGGGATTAGGGCCAAATGCTATCAAATAAAGTCTGTGATGATGCTGCTCCTTTAACAAGGTTCTGTTGTACTTGGTTTTCTTCCCCTCCAGAGAGATCGTAAAAGACACAGGTTCCAAAAGGTTTGGGTTTCGAAGGGTTTTAGGGCCAGTTTGATTATAGCTACAGATACTGCCTCCATCAAAAAGTTTTAGTTTTGAAAGACATTTGTTCAATGAAAGGGGAATGGTCACTTTCCCCAGCTCAGCTTTTCTCTGGTTTGATTTGGTTTTTGGAAGTCTGGCTATTCACTGAAAGCAGACAGGTAGTGTTTTGAGGCTGCAGATCCAAGAAACAGTTACGTGAAAGAAGCAGGTTCGTGCTGATCCTCTCTATCTGACATCTCTCCTGTAAGACCCTGTTTGATGTTACCTTTTGCGCCACGAGGTGTTTATGGGGATTATTGCAAGGATAGGGAACAGCAGGTAAAGTCTGTTTGGTTTTTGGATAGGTGAGGTTATTCTGCATTCGGTTTTCTTTTGCTTCTATTTCATTGGGTAATCTTGTAAATAAATTTGGTTTTGTTTAAAACGAAGTGGTTTGACCAACTGCACCTCTCCTGGAATATCCACTTTACACCTTCTTAAAACAATGAGCAAAGTTAGGGTCTGGGCTACTTTCTTGAAATGTTTTGAGGGGGTCTGGCCTGGTCCATAACAAGTCAGAGACATGTACATCACAGAAACAGATCCTGAGGTCCAACTCGTCCATGCTGACCAGATATCCTAACCCAATCTAAAAATCATTCAACACCAGGTTATAGTCCAATAGGTTTAATGGGAAGCACTAACTTTCGGAGCACTGCTCCTTCATCAGGTGGTTGTCCGGAGCAGCGCTCTGAAAGCTAGTGCTTCCAATTAAACCTTTTGGACTATAACCTGGTATTGAGGGATTTTTAAACTTTGTATACCCTAGTCCAACACTGGCAGCTCCACATCCTAACCTAAACTAGTCCCATTTGCCAGCGCTTGTCCCATTTCCTTTCTATTCTTGTGCCCACCCAGATTTTTATAAATGACCTGGAGGAGGGGCTAGAAGGTTGGGTGAGCAAGTTTGCGGATGATATGAAAGTCGGTGGAGTTGTTGACAGTGAGGAAGGATGTGGCAGGTTACAGCGGGATATAGATAGGCTGCAGAGCTGGGCAGAAAGGTGGCAAATGGAGTTCAATGTAGGTAATTGTGAAGTGATTCACTTTGGTAAGAGTAACAAGAAGGTGGAGTACTGGGCTAATGGTCGGATACTTGATAGTGTGGATGAGCAAAGGGATCTTGGTGTCCATGTACACAGATCTCTGAAAGTTGCCACCCAGGTAAATAGTGCTGTGAAGAAGGCATATGGCGTACTGGCTTTTATTGGTAGAGGAATTGAGTTCCGGAGTCCTGAGGTCATGTTGCAGTTGTATAAGACTCTGGTGCGGCCGCATCTGGAGTATTGTGTGCAGTTTTGGTCACCATACTAGAGGAAGGATGTGGAGGCACTGGAACGGGTGCAGAGGAGGTTTACCAGGATATTGCCTGGTATGGTAGGAAGATCGTATGAGGAAAGGCTGAGGCACTTGGAGCTGTTTTCATTGGAGAAAAGAAGGTTTAGGGGTGACGATAGAGGTGTACAAGATGATTAGGGGTTTAGATAAGGTTGACCATGAGAACCTTTTTCCAGGTATGGAGTCAGATATTACGAGGGGGCATAGCTTTAAATGAAGAGGTGGAAGGTATAGGACAGATTTTAGGGGTAGATTCTTTACTCAGCGAGTCATGAGTTCATGGAATGCCCTGCCAGTGACAGTGGTGGACTCTCCCTCTTTATGGCCATTTAAACGGGCATTGGATAGGCATATGGAAGATAGTGGGCTAGTGTAGATTAGGTGGGCTTGGATCGGCGTGACATCGAGGGCCGAAGGGGCATGTACTGCGTTGTATTTTTCTTTGTTCTATGCCTTTTAAACGTCATAATTGTACCAGCCTCCACCATTTCTCTGGCAGCTCATTCCATACACGCACCACCCTCTGCATGAAGAGATTGCCCCTTAGGTCCCTATTCAATGTTTCCCCTCTTACTCTAAACCTAGGCCCTCTAGTTCTGGACTCCCCTATCCCAGAGAAAGACCTTGTCTATTTACCCTAACCATGGGACTCATTATTTTATAAACCTCTATAAGATCACCCCTCAACCTCCAACGCTCCAGAGAAAACAAAGTTTATTCAGCCTCTCCGTACAGCTCAAAGCCTCCAACACTGACAACAACTTTGTAAATCTTTTCTGAACTCTTCCAAGTTTCACAACATCGTTCCTCTAGGAGAGAGAGCAGAATATTCCAAAAGTGGCCGAACCAATGTCCTATACAGCTTCAACATGACCTCCCAACTCCTATACTCAGTCCTCTGACCAATATGGGAAAGCATACCAAATGCCTTCTTCACAATCCTATCTACCTGTGACTCCACTTGCAAGGAACTATGAACCTGCACTTCAAGATCTCTTTGTTCAGCACAGTCCCCAGGACCTTCCCGTTAAGTGTACAAGTCATGCCCTGATTTGCCTTTCCAAAATGTAGCATCTCACATTTATCTAAATTAAACTCCATCTGAACTAGTTTAATTTGGGGTATCTGTTCGGCATGGACAGTTAGAGAAAAGGGCCTGTTTCTGTGCTGAACATCTCTATGACGCCAGGCAGATAAAGTTCTTAAGGGTTAAAGGGGTCAAGGTGATAAGTTGGAAATAGATATAGTGACCATATAGAAAATGAAGCTCAGAACTGTTAACTAAAATGGCCCTGGCATAATTGGCTGTATTTCCCGACAGGCTAAGCGAGACTAATTGCTAACATAGCAACTTGTAAGAAGCCAGCCTAGCTGTATAAACAATCCTTCTCACAGATCCGAGAATGATGTAGGACATAGCACTAGGTCAAAGGGCAGCCATCAGAGGAGTACTGGTGCCTCACGGTCTAGCTGTAAAACAGAAACGATGTTTGAATGTTTACTTTTAAGAGCATCTCTGAGCTCTGAATGTTACCTTGGAAAAACAGAATAATGGGGGTTGATGTCTGACTTTAAAGATAGTGTTATTATCTTAACCAGATGGCTGCTGGTGTCTGTGTGTGTTAGATTTAGAGCATTTTTTGATGTGTAAGCTTACAATTAAGTATACTTTGATTAATATACTTTTTGATAGCCTAATGACACGGGACTCTGTATTGCGTGAGAAGTTATGTATAAATGTAACAACTTTCCCTATTGAGAGTGAGAGAATCCACTCTTTAGTACCCAGCGTGGTCTAAGGTGGCTTTTCTCCCAAGTCTTGTTTGTATACTCGTATACTAACAGTCTTGAATAAAAAACAGTGCTGTTGAAAGGTATTAATTAAGTGGTGGTTCTCTGTTCTTGGACAGACGTTCACAAGAAGCCAGCAATCTAGGGGCTGGGCTTCCACAAAGGATATCGGGGAGAAAACAGGAACAGGGTTCAAAGGTGGATAATCATCCATGGTATATTTAATGATAGATCAGGGTCTATGGGCCGAATGGCCTGATGCTGCTCCGATTTTCTATGTTCCGGTGAATTAATATGTTAAGCACACCTGAAGAACATGCTGTGGACATGACCTAAGGAAATTATTGTTTGCAATACAATGGAAATGTTTAATATTTTAACTTATGCACTCACTGAATCAGCTCCAAATTCTTGCAGTTGATGATGAAGTTTCTCATTTTCGGAATGCAATCATCTGTGAATTTATTTCCATCCAGGTATAGCATTGACAATGATTTGCTCTGATTAAATGCCATCCTCAGGTCTTCAATGCAAGCAAATGTCAGATTGTTATCCTGCAAACTAAAGATCGATAATTACAAACCAATTTTCAATATGTCTCAAAAAGATAAAAGAAACTCCACTGAGAAGGAAGAGAAATAATTGGAGCAGCATAACAAAGTGAGAAAGCTTTTGAACCATCAGCCTCCTTTTCATTTTATTTGACTCAGTAATGACAAACTAATAATCAATTAACTTTAATGCTTTTAGTCTTTCACACTATTATTCCTTAATTGTAAGACATTACTCTTAATTTTGAAAAGAATATGCGTTCCTACAGCCTCACAGAATCAAACAGGGTACAGTGCAGGAGGAGGTGATTCGAGGCTCCGAATGAGCAATTCACTTCCTGCCACTCTGTATCCCGTATCCCTGTGCACTGGGCCTTTCCATACCAAAGTTTAATTCCTTTTTCAACACTTCAGTTGAACCGGCCTCTGCCATGATGTCAGTCAGGCACAACAAATGTTCAAAACATCGACTCTCCTGCTCTTCGGATGCTGCCTGACTGGCTGTGCTTTTCCAGCACCACACTCTTGACTCTAATCTGCAGTCCTCACCTTCTCCTATATATTCAATGGTGGTCATGCCAAAGATAAAGCAAATTCCTGACTAGCCACAAATCATTGCACATAAAATTTGGGGTTAATGTTGGGAAGATTACGTACTCCAATCGCTTTGTTTTGCATTCCGAATGAGCCAATGATGCAGACAAAATGTTGACTCCTGTATCTCCAATGTTATTGTCATTCAGCCTAACAGCCAAGAAAAAAAAACAATCAAGAAGTGGGAAATCTCTCCGATTAACATAACATAAACTTCACCTTACAGAAACTCCACCAATTGTTTCTCATTGGCACACTGAGGCATGGGCAGATAGAACAGTGTTGTGCAGTATTAGAAAACAGATGGAAATCTTGCATTAACTATTCTCACTGAATTAGTTGGTGACCAGTGAACACATATTTCAAACAGTAGATTAATTGCTTGAATGGTGAAAAATGAGAGGTGTATAGTTCTTATCATATATTTTACTCAGTAAATTGCTGTTACTCGTTCACTGACTGAAAGGCTATTGACAGTACAACCCAGCACAACTCTGAAAAGAGGAATTTGATATATACCTGAAGGAGAAAACATATGATAGCTTTGAGGGAAGAGGAGGGGAATAGGATGAAGTGTGCCGGCCATTTAAGGAGCCAGTGCAGACATAATTGGCCAGATGGCCTTATTGTGTACTACCCATTTTATGACCTGGAAATAGAATATATATTTTAACACAAAACTGGACACATGGGATTCAGGGAGAGCTTGCCAATTGGATACAAAATTGGCTTAACAGCAGGAGACAAAGTGGCGGGTTGTTTTTCAGTCTTGGAGGCCTGTCACCACTGATGTTCCACAGGAATCGGTTCTGGCTGGTCTTTTGTTTGTCACTTATAGAAACGATTTGGATGAAAATACAGAAGGCATAGTTAGTAAATTTGCAAATGATATCAAAATTGGTGGCACAAAATTGGAGGATTTTCTAAGGATTTTGACAAAATGGGTCAATCGGTTGAGAAATGGCAGATGGAGTTCAATCTAGATAAATGCATTTTGATACAACAAACTTGGGGAGAGGTTAATCAGTTAATGGGAGGGCTTTGGGTAGTGTTGTACAACAGAGGGAGCTAAGGATTCAGGTGCATAATTCTTTGAAGTTTGATTTGGTGAGGCCTCTTCTGGAATACTGTGTCCAGTTATAGTCACTTAGGTAAAAGAAGAATATTATTAAGGTGGAGAAGGTTCAGAAAAGGTTTACCAGGAAGCTGTTGATATGGAAGGTTTGAGTTATAAAGTGAGGCTGGATAGACTGGGATTTTTTCCCACTGGAGCATAAGAGGTTGAGAGGTAACCTCAGAGGGTTATAAAATCATCAGCGGTATAAAAAGGCTTAATGGTAGGGGTCTTTTCCTGAGGATGGGGGATTTCAAGACTAGGGGCACATTTTTAAGATGAGAGGAGACAGAGTTAAAAAAGTCACAAGAAGAATTTTTTTTAAACTCCCGAGGGTAGTCCCTGAGGAAGTGGTGGATATGGGTGTAATTAGTGGCAGATGGAGTTTAATTCAGATAAATGCGAGTTGCTGCATTTTGGGAAAGCAAATCTTAGCAGGATTTATACACTTAATGGTAAGGTCCTAGGGAGTGTTGCTGAACAAAGAGACCTTGGAGTGCAGGTTCATAGCTCCTTGAAAGCAGAGTTGCAGGTCGATAGGATAATGAAGAAGGCGTTTGGTATGCTTTCCTTTATTGGTCAGAGTATTGAGTACAGGAGTTGGGAGGTCATCTTGCGGCTGTACCGGACATTGGTTAGGCCACTGTTAGAATATTGCATGCAGTCTTGGTCTCCTTCCTATCGGAAAGATGTTGTGAAACTTGAAAGGGTTCAGAAAAGATTTACAAAGATGATGCCAGGGCTGGAGGATTTGAGCTATAGGGAGAGGCTGAACAGGCTGGGGGTGTTTTCCCTGGAGTATCGGAGGCTGTGGGGTGACCTTATAGAGGTTTACAAAATTATGAGGGGCATGGATACACTAAATAGACAGTCTTTTCCCTGGGGTTGAGTAGTTCAGAACTAGAGGGCATAGGTTTAGGGTGAGAAGGGAAAGATATAAAAGAGACCTAAAGGGCGACTTTTTCATGCAGAGGGTGGTACGTGTAGCCAAAGGATGTGGTGGAGACGAGTACAATTGCAACATTTAAGAGGCATTTGGACGGGTATATGAATAGGGAGGGTTTGGAGGGATATGGGCCGGGTGCTGGCAGGTGGGACTAGATTGGGTTGGGATATCTGGTCGGTGTGGACAGGTTGGACCGAAAGGTCTGTTTCCGTGCTGTACATCTCTATGACCCTATGACTCTAAAAGATATTTTGATAAATACATGAGAAGGAAAGGTTCGGAGGGATATGGGCCTGGAGCAGGCAGGTGGGACAAGTTCAGTTTGGGATTACGTTCAGCATAGACTGGTTGGACGCAAGATAGAAAATTGATTGGCTTATATTCAATTTTTAAAATTTTTTTTTAAACATTTATGCAATTATATTCCATTGAACTCATCCATATGTGATCCAGCAAAGAGTGAAAGAAATGGTTAATTGTGAGGCACTATTACCTGTTTGGATAACACGAAGATAAAGATTTATAGACATCAATCAATCAATAAATTCCTGCTTCTCTGATGTATTTAACAATACACAAGCCATGTTTTCAGTTCCAGAATGGATAATAGTTCATCCCAATAGTCATGTAAAATATGTGGCGATGAGCTGCCCAATCTCCCTGCTGCCGAGGTGAATGGTGAATTTTGTGCTACCACAAAGGGCAGATCATGTCTCGTGTAAATCACAGACTGTTGAACCTCTATTTCAAACCCATCCTGACACTCACACGTAACGGTTTCAGATACATGAATGGCAGCCTTGCTGTGTTAGCAATGTATTCTGCATTGAACTAGGTGCAGCATTCACTTTCCATTTATCTAGTGAATGGTTGGGTCAAATACAATATTAGATTAGCTTTCGTTTGTAAAAGTAAACTACAAAGGATGATATTCATGTCTGCAATGGCACACAATTGGTGACAGAGGTTGGGTTCAACAGTTTGATTTGCCACCTGATCTCATTGCTATTCTCTGTCAGTGAACTGTGTTCAGTCACACACCAGGTATGTTCATTTAATTGAGGTCCTCTTAGGATTAGTGTTTGAACCTTTGCCAACTTTTCTTTTAGTTTTATTTATTATTTTATCAATTTTGATTTGTAGCTGCGACCTGCAATGAGCTGGAAATGATCTTTGGATTGTGAACAGCAACTTGTGTTTCAACAAAACAAACAAACAAGCTGCTGTTTGTTCATGAGGTGGGGCCTCACAGTTAATGGCAGGTTAGCTCTTGATCAATAGGATCCTGTAGGTATTTCAGCACAGTGGGAGAGCAGCACATTGAACCAGATAAGAGATGTTTGGGAATTGATCAGGCCAGTACATAGAACATAGAACATAGAAGGATACAGCGCAGTACAGGCCCTTCGGCCCTCGATGTTGCGCCGACCGAATCCTACCTAACCTATACTAGCCCAATAACTTCCAAATGCCTATCCAATGCCCGCTTAAATGACCATAAAGAAGGAGAGTTCACCACTGATACGGGCAGGGCATTCCATGAACTCACAACCCGCTGTGTGAAGAATCTACCCCTAACATCTGTCCTATACCTACCACCCCTTAATTTAAGGCTATGTCCCCTAGTAACACCTGACTCCATTAGCGGTAAAAGGTTCTTAGTATCTACCCTATCTAAACCCCTAATCATCTTATACACTTCTATCAGATCTCCCCTAAACCTTCTCTTCTCCAATGAGAACAGCCCCAAGTGCCTCAGCCTTTCCTCATAAGATTTTCCTACCATTCCAGGCAACATCCTGGTAAACCTCCTCTGCACTCGTTCTAAAGCTTCCACATCCTTCCTATAGTATGGCGACCAAAACTGCACACAATACTCCAGATGCGGCCGCACCAGAGTCTTATACAACTGCAACATGACCTCAGGACTCCGGAACTCAATTCCTCTACCAATAAAGCCCAGTACACCATATGCCTTCCTCACAGCACTATTTACCTGGGTGGCAACTTTCAGAGATCTGTGTACATAGACACCAAGATCCCTCTGCTCATCCACACTACCAAGTAGCCTACCATTAGCCCAGTAATCCATCATCTTGTTATTCCTACCAAAGTGAACGACTTCGCACTTAGCTACATTGAATTCCATTTGCCACGTTTCCGCCCAGCTCTGCAACTTATCTATATAGTACCTGGGAACTGTTGTGAACAAGAGCTGAAAATGTGTTGCTGGAAAAGCGCAGCAGGTCAGGCAGCATCCAAGGAACAGGAAATTCGACGTCTCGGGCATAAGCCCTTCATCAGGAATGAGGAAAGTGTGTCCAGCAGACTAAGATAAAAGGTAAGGAGAAGGGACTTGGGGGAGGGGCGGTGGAGATGTGATCGGTGGAAGGAGGTCAAAGTGAGGGTGATAGGTCGGAGTGGGGTGGGGGCGGAGAGGTCAGGAAGAAGATTGCAGGTTAGGAAGGTGGTGCGGAGTTCGAGGGATTTGAATGAATCAAGGTGGGGGGGAGGGGAAATGAGGAAACTGGAGAAATCTGAGTTCATCCCTTGTGGTTGGAGGGTTCCCAGGCGGAAGATGAGGCACTCTTCCTCCAGCTGTTGTGTTATTATAGTCTGGCGATGGAGGAGTCCAAGGACCTGCATGTCCTTGGTGGAGTGGGAGGGGGAGTTGAAGTGTTGAGCCACGGGGTGGTTGGGCTGGTTGGTCCGGGTGTCCCAGAGGTGTTCTCTGAAACGTTACGCAAGTAGGTGGCCTGTCTCCCCAATATAGCGGAAGCCACATCGGCTGCAGCGGATGCAATAAATGATGTGTGTGGAGGTGCAGGTGAATTTGTGGCAGATATGGAAGGATCCCTTGGGGCCTTGGAGAGAAGTAAGGGAGGAGGTGTGGGCGCAAGTTTTGCATTTCTTGCGGTTGCAGGGAAGGAGCCGGGAGTGGAGATTGGTTTGGCGGGGGGTGTGGACCTGAGGAGGGAGTCACGGAGGGAGTGGTCTTTTCGGAACGCTGATAGGGGATGGGAGGGAAATATATCCCTGGTGGTGGGGTCTGTTTGGAGGTGGCAGAAATGACGGCGGATGATATGGTGTATATGGAGGTTGGGGTGGTAGGTGAAAACCAGTGGGGTTCTGTCTTGGTGGCGGTTGGAGGGGCGGGGCTCAAGGGCGGAGGAGCGGGAAGTGGAGGAGATGCGGTGGAGAGCATCGTCGATCATGTCTGGGGGGAATCTGCGGTCCTTGAAGAAGGAGGTCATCTGGGCTGTACGGTATTGGAACTGGTCCTCCTGGGAGCAGATGCGGCGGAGACGAACGAATTGGGAATATGGGATGGCGTTTTTACAGGGGGCAGGGTGGGAGGAGGTATAGTCTAGGTAGCTGTGGGAGTCAGTCGGTTTATAGTAGATGTCCGTGTTGATTCGGTCGCCCAAGATAGAAATGGAAAAATCTAGGAAGGGGAGGGAGGAGTCTGAGACGGTCCAGGTGAATTTGATGTCGGGGTGGAAGGTGTTGGTAAAGTGGATGAACTGTTCAACCTCCTCGTGGGAGCATGAGGCAGCGCCGATACAGTCATCAATGTAGCAGAGGAAAAGGTGGGAGATGGTGCCAGTGTAATTGCGGAAGATGGACTATTCCACATATCCTACAAAGAGGCAGGCATAGCTGGGGCCCATACGGGTGCCCATGGCAACTCCTTTGATTTAGAGGAAGTGGGAGGACTGGAAAGAGAAGCTGTTCAGGGTGAGGACCAGTTCAGTTAGTTGAAGGAGGGTGTCAGTGGAAGGGTACTGGTTGGTACAGTGGGAAACTAAGAAGCGGAGGGCTTTGAGTCCTTCGTGATGGGGGATGGAGGTGTACAGGGACTGGATGTCCATTGTGAAGATAAGGCGTTGGGGACTGGGGAAGCGAAAGTCATGGAGGAGGTGGAGGGCATGGGTGGTGTCCCGAACGTAGGTGGGGAGTTCTTGGACTAAGGGGGACAAGACTGTGTCAAGGTATGCAGAGATGAGTTCGGTGGGGCAGGAGCAGGCTGAGACAATGGGTCAACCGGGGCAGTCAGGTTTGTGGATTTTGGGCAGGAGGTAGAAACGGGCGGTGCGGGGTTGTGGGACTATGAGGTTGGAGGCGGTGGACGGAGATCCCCTGAGGTGATGAGGTTATGGATGGTCTGCGAGAAGATGGTTTGGTGGGAGGTGGGGTCATGGTCAAGGGGGCAGTAGGAGGAGGTGTCCGCGAGCTGGCGTTTGGCCTCAGCGGTATAAAGGTCGGTGCGCCAAACTACTACCGCGCCAACCTTGTCTGCTGGTTTGATGGTGAGGTTGGGGTTGGAGCGGAGGGAGTGGAGGGCTGCACGTTCCGAGGGTGAGAGGTTGGAGTGGGTAAGAGGAGTGGACAGGTTGAGGCAGTTAATGTCGCGGCGGCAGTTGGCTATAAAAGGTTGAGGGCAGGTAAGAGGCCAGCACGGGGTGTCCAGGTGGATGGGGCGTGTTGGAGGTGGGAGAAGGGGTCGTCAGAGGGTAGGTGAGAGTCTTGGTTGAAAAAGTAGGCATGGAGGCGAAGGCGGCGGAAGAATTATTCAATGTCTCACCGCGTGTTGAACACGTTAATCCGAGGGCATAGGGGAATGAAAGTGAGGCCTCTGCTGAGGACTGGTCTTTCATCCTCAGAGAGGGGGAGGTCTGGAGGGATAGTGAAAACACGGCAGGGCTGGGAGCTAGGACCTGCTGTGGGACTGGAGCTGGGAGTGGGGGCGGGGTTAGGCGCAGGGGCGGGGTCAGAGATCGGCGTGGGGGTGGGGTTAGGCATGGTGACAGAGGTTGGCGTGGGGGCGGGGTTACGTGTTGTGACGGAGATCGGCGTTAGGGCGGAGACACATGAGGCGTTGTGGTCGTGCAGGTTAGTGATGTCACTGGGGGCGGAAGTGGCTGTGGCGACGGCAACCCAAGGGGCAGAAATGGCTGTGGCGATGAAAAAAACCCTGTTATTCCCGATAGTCGCGGGGGTCGCGAATCCGTCGGTGATGGTCTTCCTGGCGATCGTGGAGGCGGTTGTCTGGGCGGCGATTGCGGAGGCTGCGAACCTGCCTGGGATAGAACATAAAATCAAAAGAACTGTGGATACTGGACATAAGAAACAAAAACAAAAATTGAGGGAAAAGCGCAGCAGGTCTGGCAGTATCTGTGGATACATATATTTCGTCCAATGAGCTTTCCTCAGAACAGCAATTTCCATTTGTTTCTGGGAGAGAACGAGATGTTCAAACATAGGCATAGATCACGGTTTAAGTTGGTTTTTGGGACTGTGCTTTTGAGAGAATGAACTTGGCTATTGACGTTACAGCATGAAGATGTAAATGCTCCCTGCCTAACCTTCCACTTTATTTCAGAATTTCAGTCCTCAGAGTGAATTCAAAGGTGGCACAGATCTATATCTTCAGAAAATTAACAAAGAAACTATCAATATACATTGAGAATAAGATATGAAAACCACTTAATCTGGCCAGTTTTGTTACTTAGTTTTAATTATCCCTTCACTGTGTTTATTTGTCTGTCTGTCTGTCTTTTGTGTGAATTGCCCTGAAAACAAGGTTACTGGTTTCAAACTTTGTTGTTTAATTTTGCTCTGCTAAAGTTCCTATATTGGTAATAAATTGCTTTTTTTTGTTGTTTCAGTTATTAACCTACCGTCTAGGTTTCATTATAAACAGAGTCTGTGATTGGTTATAAAGTCTGGTTAGGAATTGTTGAGGCTAAAATCTTTGAAGGTTTTAATTTTACTCTGTTGTGAACACAGAGGTACGGTGATTTGGCTCGGTTCTTTGTTTCCTTGTCATAGCACTAGTTAAAGACTCTGCCAGACTCCTTGTGGCTTTGAATGTCTCACAGTGTAAGACCAACTAAGTTAGCCTGGTGCTTGTTTTTGTTTTAGTTAGAGCATTCAGTATCAAGGTCAATGTAGTAGTAGCGTTAAAAATAAAAGCATGGAAAACTACTTGACTCTCAGAAAAAAAATGAATAGTAATTGTGATTCAGCTACTATAGTGACAAGTGGCTCAACAGTTAGCACTGTTTCCTCACAGCACCAGGGATCTGGGTTTGATTCCACCCCTGGGTGACTGTCTGTGTGGAGTTTGTACATTCGCCCAGTGTCTGCATGGGTTGCCTCTGGGTACTCCGGTTTCCTCCCACAGTCAACCACAACTACATTAAAACAATTAATGAGAAGCAAGGACGAGTTTGAGTTGGGTAGCAATACAAAATATGTGTGTCGAATCCAAATTTTACTATGCCGTGCTAGAAATTAATCTTGCCGAATAAATACTGAATTAAATTAAATATAAATCAGGGAGGATCAGATGGATTATAGTAGATTTTACATTATAACAGACAAGCCCCTCCACTCTATCGTCATCTCCATTTGAGGAGAATTTAACATTGGAACATCTGAGAAGCCAAATATTATCATATTGTTCACTTATTATTATTTACTGTATTCATTTTTGTTTTGTTTGTTGTCCCCAGTGGAGATAGTATCAGAGTGTTTATAAGATTGATGTCTGCTTCAATCTCAGACAATTTATACCTAATGTAAACATATGGCCCACTGGCTGAAGAGGGACTGTGCATAACATTCACCTTTTTCAATACTTAATGTTGGGAACAGGATGACAAACCAGTGATACAATTAAATGTGCTATGTGAACCATAATTATAAAATAACACTGTCGATGTATGAGGATCACATTGGGATCTTCCACCAATTTTATCAACTCATTGTCCATTTCAGTGCAAAAGCTGAAGCCTCTCATTGTACTGTCTAAGATTGTATGTGAATGGACTCCCTATCTATTCTGAATCTTCATGTGAATCTACCTATACCCAGCTTGACCCCATATTTGATTTCATGTTTTAACAAGTCTGAGACATAAATGAAGCAAATCTTATCTCGATATGACCCTCAACATGTTTCCAAGTCAACTAATTGCCTAGCCAGACAATGGAGTACAGTCTTTGACACAGCCACTCTACGTCAGTAAGATTTCAGCAAACATCCGCTCTTCACAAATCCAATGTTTCAGCACTGTGTGTAGAAATGTGTTTCTGGGATATGTGACTTATTGAAAAACAATTCCTTATCTAGTCCTGGTTGATCAATTAGGTCAAGCGAATATCATTGTAGCCCTATTTGTGCCTTCATTCAATGTCCAAACAACATGCGTGCAATCTGAGTACATATGCAGTCAGTAGAAATATGACACTTGGATGTTTAAAGATTCTGTTTCTATACGTGACCCATATCCTCAACTTCTTTAGGTCAATGTGTGTTTCAAGTCATTGCCCAGGATGGAGCCGACATATGAATCAAGACCTTCTTCAACCAGTACATACATATCAGTTCAGTCTGTCCACACTATCGGACCACACTCAAACTTCTGTATTCAACACATCAGACTTCATCAGTAACTAGTCTAGAACCAATTGTGATCCTATAAATGACATCATATTTCCTCAGTCTGTCATGTATTTGATTCTGGAGCTCTATGGGACTCCAGCTCAATACCGACATTGTAGACTCCGACACTCTGGCGATATCGAGATTTATATTTGCATAAAGGCATCCTAAAGCCTAGTATTGACAGTAAAAGCAAGGCTTCTTTTCAGATCCTGATGTGAATGAAGGGAAAAGAAATAATGGCCTGAGAATGTACCAGGGAAGATTTTGAAGCCAACTGACTTGCAAAACTGAATGTGACTTTATGGTTCAGCATCTAAAACTGGAAAGTTGGGCTCAGTCTGCTCCAGAGCAGCTGGGAAAATCAAAATGAGCATTCAACAATTTCCAACAAAGCTCAATATCACACATGTGGCATATAATTTGTGGCAGATGGAACACTGTCCATGCCCAAGTTCCAGTTCATTTGCTTTGTGTTGTAACTTTTTGATTGCATTTTATAGAAACAGTTCATGGTAACAATTTGGAGGGTTTGTTTCTTTTCAGTGATAAAATGTGAGACACAAATAAAATGTTAGAACTTAATTAATGCGGTACGTTTTTATGATTAACGATTACTTTTATTTTGACTTACCTTTGAGGTGATCTGACAGCTCTCCTTCCATATCTCCGATGCGTGCATTATAAAGCAAGTCAAAACCTGGGAAAGATGTTTCATTTCATTAGTAGTGTGTGGCAGCCTCACCCATTAAAGAGGCAACCATGTTTGATTGCTAGAAATACTTGGACTGTACAATACCTCTGCTCTGAATTTCTTTCAGAATGAGTTTCAGTTTTGGCTTTGATTCTTGCATTTTCACCAATGTTTCCCAAAATATTCGTTCTGTGGAGCCATTGGTTTTGGTCACTGTGTTCAGAAGATGTTTTGTTGCTTCCTTTCTCTGTTGATGCTCTGACAGATTACGGATATACTGGAATAAAAGAGAAGAACAGGCAAAATAGAAAGGGAAACGGGAAAAGGGAAACAATAGATGAAGGAACGGAATGGAAGAATGAATTGATGGAGGAAATGAGGGAAAAAGAAAGATGGGAAAGAAACAAACAAAGGAAGGACAATGGAATAAACCAGAAAGAAACAAGAAAAAGAAGAAATAGAAAGGAAAACAATGAAAGAGAGAAAATGATAAACAGCAGTGTCGTAATTGTGAAAAGCTGTTACATTAATGATGTTCGATTGGTGAAGAATATTCATCTCAGCACACTGATGAGACCTTGCCTCCATTTGTGAAGCAGTACTATGAGGGAGACATTAGTAGTAGGCAAAAACAAGGGCTGCAGGTGCTGGAAACCAGATTCTAGATTAGAGTGGTGCTGGAAAAGCACAGCAGTTCAGGCAGCAACCGAGAAGCAGGAAAATCGATGTTTTGGGCAAAAACCCTTCATCAGGAATAGAGGAATCTATTTGATATCACATGAAACTTGCAGTTAACAAGTCATGTGATAAACAAAACCGAACTCTACAATATTGGAAGTGGAAGTTTTGGGATTTGGGTTTGAAACCATAACACTTGAACTATGATGTGAACATGAGATCCATGTTGTCACTTTAATAGTTTGTTGTGCATTGCCTTTGATGCTAGAAGCACAACACCTTCAATGAATTCCTACATTAAAAGTGGACTGGTTTCACTGCTATATCCAAAGAAACAAAAAGGAAATCCAAAACAATAAATTATAGATTTTGTAGGAAACATGACAAACTTTTCAATTGCCAGGATTTTATTGCAGTAAGAATTGAAAGGATATCAACGGTCATTATGGTATTTGGGGCAATTTGGGTAATTAGTTCTGATAACATCATGAAACTCTAATAATTGAAGTCATAAATATCCTTCAGCTCACCAACAGACACAACATTAACATCACTGCAACTGCATGAAGTGTTGCCTTATCAACGCGTGTGCTTACAAAGTACAAAGAGAATTTACAGTCCAGGAACAGGCCCTTCGGCCCTCCAAGCCTAAGCCGATCCAAATGTACTGTCTAAACCTGTCGCCCAATTCCTAAGTATCTGTATCCCTCTGCTACCCACCTACTCATCCATCTGTCCAGACTCATCTTAAATAAATCTACTGTGCCTGCCTCTACCACCTCTGCTGGCAACGCGCTCCAGACACCCACCACCCTCTGTGTGAAGTACTTGCCCTTCCACCTCTCACCTTGAAAGCATGACCTCTTGTTATTGAATCCTTCACCCTGGGTAAAAGCTTATCTCTATCCACCCTGTCTATACCCTTTATGATTTTGTAAACCTCAATCAGGCCCCCCGCAATCTCCTTTTTTCTAATGAGTTCCTCCCTTCACAGCTGGCACCTTCCGGACCAGACAACATTCTCAAACTTTCTCTGCACCCTCTCCAAAGCATCCATATCCTTATGGTAATGTGGCAACCAGAACTGTACACAGTATTCTAAATGTGGCCGAGGAGAAAGTGAAGACTGCAGATGCTGGAGATCAGAGCTGAAAATGTGTTGCTGGAAAAGCACAGCAGGTCAGGCAGCTTCCAAAGAGCAGGAGAATCGACATTTCGGACATGAGCCCTTCTTCAGGAATTATTGCAGTAAGAATTGAAAGGATATCAACGGTCATTATGGTATTTGGGGCAATTTGGGTAACTAGTTCTGATAGCATCATGAAACTCGAATAATTGAAGTCAATTGAGTAATTCAGGAATTCCTGAAGAAGGGCTCATGCCCAAAACGTCGATTCTCTAAATGTGGCTGAACCAATGTCTTCGGGTAAAAAATGAGGTCTGCAGATGCTGGAGATCACAGCTGAAAATGTGTTGCTGGTTAAAGCACAGCAGGTTAGGCAGCATCCAAGGAATAGGAAATTCGATGTTTCGGGCATATGCCCTTCATCAGGAATGAGGAGAGTCTGCCAAGCAGGCTAAGATAAAAGGTAGGGAGGAGGGACTTGGGGGGAGAGGCGATGGAGATGTGATAGGTGGAAGGAGGTCAAGGTGAGGGTGATAGGCCGGAGTGGGGTGGGGGCGGAGAGGTCAGGAAGAAAATTGCAGGTTAGGAGGGCGGTGCTGAGTTGAGGGAACCGACTGAGACAAGGTGGGGGAGGGGAAATGAGGAAACTGGAGAAATTTGAGTTCATTCCTTGTGGTTGGAGGGTTCCCAGGCGGAAGATGAGGCGCTCCTCCTCCAGCCGTCGTGTTGTTATGTTCTGCCGGTGGAGGAGTCCAAGGACCTGCATGTCCTTGGTGTAGTGGGAGGGAGAGTGAAAGTGTTGAGCCACGGGGTGGTTGGGTTGGTTGGTCCGGGCGTCCCAGAGGTGTTCTCTGAAGCGTTCCGCAAGTAAGCGGCCCGTCTCCCCAATATAGAGGAGGCCACATCGGGTGCAGCGGATGCAATAGATGATGTGTGTGGAGGTACAGGTGAACTTGTGGCGGATATGGAAGGATCCCTTGGGGCCTTGGAGGGAAGTGAGGGAGGAGGTGTGGGCGCAAGTTTACATTTCCTGCGGTTGCAGGGGAAGGTGCCGGGAGTGGAGGTGGGGGGTGTGGACCTGACGAGGGAGTCACAAAGGGAGTGGTCTTTGTAGAACGCTGATAGGGGAGGGGAGGGAAATATATCCTTGGTGGTGGGGTCCGTTTGGAGGTGGCGGAAATGACGGTGGATGATACGTTGTATACGGAGGTTGGTGGGGTGGTAGGTGAGAACCAGCGGGGTTCTGTCTTGGTGGCGGTTGGAGGAGCGGGGCTCAAGGGCGGAGGAGCGGGAAGTGGAGCTGATGCGGTGGAGGGCATCGTCGATCACGTCTGGGGGGAATCTGCGGTCCAAAGACACACAAGGAAGAGACAGACACCCCAGATAGGACTTGAACCCACAACCCCGGGCTTAGGAGGTCAGTGCCTTATCTATTAGGCCACTGGGCTGCATAAAGAACCAATGTCTTGTACAATTTTAACATGACTTGCCAGCTCTTATATTCAATACCCTGTCCAATGAAGGCAAGCATACTGGTCTTCTTGACTAGTCTATCCACCTGTGCAGCAAATTTCAGGATACAATGGACCTGCACTCCCAGATCTCTCTGCTCATCAACTTTTCCCAAGGTTCTTCCGTTCATTGTATAATTCGCTCTTGAATTAGTCTCGCCTAAATACATCACCTCACGTTTGTCTGAACTGAACTCCATCTGCCACTTTTCCGCCCAACTTTCCAGTCTATCTATACCCTCCTGTATTGTCTGACAGTCCCTTATGCTTTCTACTACTCTACCAATCTTCGTGTCATCTGCAAATGTGCTGATCATACTAACAGTGTCCTCTTCCAGATCATTTATGTATATCACAAACAACAGTGGCCCCAACACTGACCCCTGTGGACCACCACTGGTCACCTTTCTCCATTTCGAGAAACTCCCTCCAACTACTACTGTCTCCTGTTGCTCAACCAGTTCTTTATCCACCTAGCTAGAACACTCTGCACACCATATGACTTAACTTTCTCCATTAGTCTACAATGGGGAACCTTATCAAATGTCTTACTAAAGTGCATGCATATGACATCAACAGCCCTTCCTTCATCTATCAACTTGGTCACTTCCTCAAAGAACTCTAATAAGTTGGTAAGGCATGATCTCCCCTGCACGAAACCATGTTGTTTATCACTGATAAGCCCATTATTTTCCAAATATAAATAGATCCTAATCCTCAGTACCTTCTCCAGCAACTTTCCCACCACCGACGCCAGGCTCACTGGTCTATAGTTACCCGCAATATCCCTACTATCCTTCTTGTAAAGGGGAACAACATGAGCAACCTTCCAGTCCTCCGGCACCTCACCTGTATTTAAGGGTGCCACAAAGATATCTGCCAGGCCCTAGGTATTTCCTCTCTCGCCCCCCTCAGCAACCTAGGATAGATCCCATCTGGTCCTACCCAACACATCCTCCCTACTTGTGTCAACGTGATCCACTCCGCCAAGGATATGCAAGTCCTGGGCCGCCTCCACCACCAAACCCTAACCACCTGACATCTGGAGGAAGAATGCCTCATCTTCTGTCTTGGAACCCTCCAAACACCCAGAATCAATATGAGTTTCACCATTTTCCTTATTTCCCCTTCCCCCACCTTCTCCTCGATCCAACCTTCCAACTCAGCACTGCCCTCTTGAACTGTCCTACCTGTCCATTTACTTCCCACCAATCTGCTCCACCCTCCTCTCTGATCTATCACCTTCACCTTTATCTACCTATTGCATTCCCAGCTGCCTTCCCCCTCCAGCCCAACCCTACCTCTCAGTCCCCTTGGGCCACCCCCATTCCTGATGAAGAGCTTGCGCCCAAAACGTCGACTCTCCTGCTCCTCGGATGCTGCCTGACCTGCTGTGCTTTTCCAGTGCCAGATTCTGATCTCCAGCATCTGCAGTCTCAATTTCTCATCCTTAAAACTAAATTGGGCGACTTTTCTTTTTCAATTTCTTTCTGGTTAGTGCAGACATGCTGCACTGAACTTTCTTTATTCTGTATCTTTATATTCCTATCATACCAAACCCACACCCTGATATTCAATCTACAAACAATCTGGACTTGGAAATATTCTACCTTTCATTCACTGCAGCTGTTTAATAATCCTGGATCCCAATCCTATCGAGAATTCACGAGATCACATCAAAACGAGTGCAATGCTTCATGAAAGCATGTCATCCCCAACTTGGCAAGAATAATTAATGTCACAATGCAAATGCTCACCGAGCCACTGGGGAGGAAACTTCATGAAATGATAAATTTGCATGTTATTATATTTCACTTTGATGTCATTATCCTGGTATGATATACTTTTGTAAATGTATGTCATCTGTCCAAAGATGAAAGGCTCTTCCCTTCTTCAAGCTGTGGTCATTCCTGGTGACAGGGATATTCAGTATGACAAAACTATTTACTGTATTCATTACATGTAACTTGTTTTTGTTTTGTTTAAAAATATTTTGTAGTTGTAAGAAACCATTTTGAATGAACTCTGCATGTTAATGTCAAGTCACATTTACAAGTTTATTTTGTATGTTTTACAATGTGACACATGAGCACGTGGAAAATCTATATTATGATTTGACTAGAGACCAATTACCTTCATCTGAAAAGTAGACACAGTGAGTTCAAGGAACTTAGTCAGTGAAAAATGCTGAATAATTCTCCAGCAACAAACAGCAACAAATTTTACTTAATACGTTTATGATAGTGGGCCAGAATTTATACACAGTTTATATTCAACATCCAGAATTAACAAGAGGCAAATATGGGAACAGACTTTGATAGAACATACTATGGAGCACATTGATTAGCAAAAGTAATTAGAACAGTGTCCAGAGATTTCTCAGCTAAACTCACCGGATGTGAATAACATGGAACTCTACCAAGTCAAGAAAACTTCACAAGGGGTTGTAATTCCTCACTTTCAATGATCTGGACAGGACACTTCTTCAAGAGTCCCTCAACATTACCTGCCTCAATGACATGAGTGGCACCTTACTGGCTCTTGAATTTGAACTTCATGAGGTGTACTGTTTAAAACTTGACAACACATTTCTTATTTTTTAAAAATTTCCTACAGGGTGGAACCAGGCCCTTCGAAGAGTAACCCACCCAGACCCATTTCCCTCTGACTAACGCATCTAACCTATGGGCAATTTAACATGGCCAACTCACCTGACTGACACATCTTTGGACTGTGGGAGGAAATCAGAGTACACGGAGGAAACACACACAGACACTGGGAGAAATGTGTAAACTCCACACAGACAGTTGCCTGAGGCTGGAATCGAACCTGAGACCCTGGTGCTGTGAGGCAGCAGTACTAACCACTGAACCACCGTGCCACCCGGTGACAATGTTTCACTTATTTCTAGGTCGAGCCAAACTTAGCTCTTTCAGCTCTGAATGACACAATGACCATAGTGTTAGGGCTTAGACCAAAAGCTGCATATAACATAAACTGAAGAATTCCATCATAATCGATTTGGAAACTGAACTCACTGGGTATTCCAGCGTCTCCCTTAAAACCGCTGACACCAATCCCTCCCCACCATGGTATTTTTATTTGTGCTCTCTGCTAGGATCTTGTTGCTTGCAGAGCACACACAAGCTATTCTTCCCAGTGAAATATTCATCATGGCATTTCTTCCATCTCACTAAAACTGATCTGGTATCCTGACATTCTCTAACATGTGGTTTTCATCATCACATGATTTCATCCACTAACCACTAAGCCAGGGGCACACCTCACTAATTTCTACTTTGCTCTCAGTTTGTTATCAGTCCTTCAAGTAAACAACTTTTCATTATTTTCTTTTCTTTGAAAAAAATATCGTTTCAGTACTCTGACACTATTTTCTGGTGCATTTTTATTTTTGTACCCCTGACCCTTACTTTTATTGTTTTTCATATCATTAATGAGATGCACAACCTAGTTATTTTTCCTTAAATTTCCAAAGGTTCCTTCAATTACATGCCCACTTCAATCATTTTACTGATTAATAATAGAATAATGGAAAAATTCCATAATATAACTTACAGCCTAATTTCCATTGCTCAATGAATCAGTTGCTGTTAATGTCAGGGCAATGCTCTCCACCAAGTCTAATATTGCATCCTCCAATCTCTCACAGTAGAATCGGGTCATCAGGTTTAACTCCCTGTCGCTGTAACTATTCAGCAATTGACTAATTCCTTTTCCATCATTGTCTGTCAGAAGAAAGTGAACAAAACATGCAATTAAAAAATCTGATGTAAAAAGTTAAAGAAATATCACACCGAAAGCCTACTTTCAACCATTGATACAAAATATTAATTTGCAATAAATAATTGTGCAATTTTACTTGCAGACTCTTCCTGTCTCTATGTAGCAATTTCACAAGGATGAATGGTCTCTTTCTCCTCCTACATGATAGAGTCAAAAACCTAAATTGTTTCAGTTCTCATTAGTTATTTCTAATCACTCTGCCCAGAGATATTACACATTTAGGGTAGCAGGCTGAACTTGAACATACTTAAGAATTCTAACCCTGCACCATAGGAGCTCTACATTGCTGTATTTTATTAGTATATGTTTCTACCCAGAAATGTTATCAGACAAAAATGAGTTCTTTCCCACTGCAACTTCTTTTGTTGTTTTTTTGTATAACAAGCAGCCACCACCAGTAAAACCTCATGTTTTTCCATCCAATTGATGATTTACAAGCACAGCCTTTTTTGGGCAATGCAATACCAAATATAAACATGGCAGGGGATGTAGTAGGAAGAGAGGGAAGAGATAAAATCAAAATGGAGTTGGAGGGGAAATAAAGCACTGTATGCCTTTGTGGTGTTCCATCCCTCTAAAGGCATTGAGATGGACATTCTGCGCCCCATCTCCAAGGACACCCGGGCTTGAATGGAACCACAGAAGGACAGATAGTTACTTCACTCCACAGCCACACTGCCAACACCTGTTTACAACCAGCCTGACCATCCAACTGATGTTATGAGCTGGTTCAGTAAACTGAATTCCGTGTTTCCATGTAGCAGGATCGTGAGCCTAGATGATCTCTCCTGCTGCCACAGATCATTATGAGGGGATAAAACAACTGTTTTTGTTCACAGGTGGTCTGCCCAGTGGCCAAGCACCAAATACCATTCATCTGTAAGTTGTGCTCAGGCTATGCAGTCTCCTGAGATGCCTGCCATGCTGCTCCCCATTCTGATAGCCACAGTTACTTCTCAGCCTTTCCTGAAATTTAACTTTCTATCCTGGAGTGTCTGATACTTATCATGGAATATTGCCAGTAACACAGCTGATCTTTGAACTTTACCTTTTCCATGTCTTCCTTTCATTGAAGTACATTGTATTTGTCCCACATTTACTGCGTCCGTCATAATTTTGCATTTGTTCACAAGCTAAACAAAAGAATATGTACCATTGTTAGGCTGATCAAAATGCTGGCGGAATTTTGTTGCTGCTGCTGCTATTCAACAAATATAAGCAAACTACATTCTAATAACAGCAAAATGATCGTGTTGATATCAAAATGCAATGACCCCAAAAAAAATTTAACTGTATTGATTAAGATGAAGAGTCATCTAGATTCGAAACATTAGCTCGTCCTCCCTCTGTGAATGCTATCTGACCCGCTGTGATCTCCAGCATTTGTTGTTTTCAGTTCCGACTCCAGCATCTGCAGTCAGTGGTTCCTGCACCTTGATGAAGATCTCAGTGTGTTACCTTCTGGTTATATGATTGTCGTAGAGATCGACAGCACAGAAGAAGGTGATTCCAATTTATCCCCTTTTTCACACCTCTCTCAGTGACAGGTTGAGCAGATTAATATTTAACCGACACTGTCGACACCCAGCACAGTCAGGGCTTCCTGTGACCCGGCATGATACGGTGGGAGCTTGCAGATCAATCCCGAAGGAGCGGGCTCGGGTTTGAGAACACACCTTGAGGGAATGAGGCAGCGGAAGGAACTTCCGGGGCCAGACCTGGGAGGCGGGGGAGTGACGTCACAATGCCAAAGTAACGTTTTGGACAGAAGGGCTCCTGATTGGTCAGTAACGGTCAGATGACTCACCTTGTTCTTACCTGAAACCTCCATTCACCTTTCCCTCCCCATCAGGTTTAAGGGCAATGGGAGTCAGGCTGGTGGGGGAGCAGTACAGTCCTGGGATTTAGACTGGGACCTAAACTGCTATTTCTAGAATTAATTGCAGATTCTTTAATGAGATTCTACCTCTAGGGCCATCTAGTTTGTTGTAAGTTAATTTTAATAGACATTGATTTTCAATGAAATAGTTGTGAAGATTAAAATGGCAGTACACTGGGTAGTTTGCTTATCATGTCGAATGTGGGAAATAAGAAACAGTTTGAATAGTCATGCCAACCAAACCTGTGGGAACTGTCCACTTGTAGCTTCTGTCAGATTACATGGGTCAGTTTGGGGACACACTTCAGGGCATTCAGGAAAGTGGGTGGAAAACGTCATAGACAGGTGTTTTAGAGTCGTGGACACTACCAAGGTTCAGGCAGATAGCTGGAAGGGACAGGCAGTTGGAGACTGGGACACCCCTGTGGCTAAACCATCTCCAACAAGTATACCATTTTGGATATTGAGAGGAGAGGAGTGGAGTGGTGGGTAGGGCCCGATCAGGGGATAACAACAGCAGCTGCCAGAACAGTGCTACCACAGCTGGCACTGTTGTTCAACAGGCAGGATCAAAGTGCAGAAAACCTGTGCTAATAGGGGTCTCTATAGACATTTCTGTGGCTGCAAAAGGGACCAGGATGGTGCATGGCCTCCCTTGTTCCAGGGTCAAGGATGTCTGTGAGTGGGCATAGAACATTGTCAAAAAGAGCAATGAGTTGAAACTGTACAGGACATTGGTTAGGCTACTTTTGGAATATTGTGTGCAATTCTGGTCTCCCTCCTGTAGGAAGGATTTGTAAAACTTGAAACATTTCAGAAAGGATTTGCAGGAATGTTGCCAGGATTGGAGGATTTGAGCTATAGGGAGAGGCTGAGCAGGCTGGGGCTGTTTTCACTGGAGTGTCGGAGGCTGAGGGGTGATCTTATAGAAGTTTATAAAATCATGAGGGGGCATGGATGGGATCAGTCGACAAAGTATTTTCCCTGGGGTGTGGGAGTCCAGAACGAGAGGGCATAGGTTTAGGGTGAGAGGGGAAAGATAAAAAAAGGGACCTAAGGGGCAGCGTTTTCACACACAGGGTGGTGCTTGTATGGAATGAGCTACCAGAGGAAATGGCGGAGTCTGGTACAACTACAGCATTTAAAATGCATCTGGAATGGGTACATGAATAAGAAGGGTTCAGAGGGATATGGACCAAGGTGATGGCAAGTGGGACTAGATTAGGTTAGGATATCTGGTCGGCATGGATGAGTTGGACCATGTACAGCATGGACTCTGAGTTTCCAAAGAGTGTGGTACAGGTTGGTATGAATAACATAGGCAAACCCTCTGGGGTTCACATCTCTGGATTACTCCATGTGCCAGTGAGGCGAGGAATAGGAAGACAGTGCAGTGAAAAACATTGCTAAAAGGCTGTCGGATGGAGGGAGGGCTTCCAATATGTGGATCGTTGGAATGTCCTCCAGGGCGATTGGGACCTCAACAAGAAGGAAGGATTGAACGCAAATTGGAGAGGCACCAATTTCCTGGCAGGGAGGTTTGCTGTAAAGCAGGGTGGGAGAAAGGGAGGACTGCAGATGCTGGAGATCAGAGTCGACTGTGGTGCTGGAAAAGCACAGCAGGTCAGGTAGCGTCTGAGGAGTAAGAGAGTCAACGTTTCAGTCATAAGCTCTTTATCAGGAATGGGGCTTGTGGGGCAGGGGTCTGAGAGATAAATGGGAGAAGGCTTGGGCTGGGGGGAAATGTAGCTGAAAATATGTTAGGTAGGTGAAAGTGGCAGGGAAAGGTGATAGGGTGGAGCGGGTAGGTGGGAAGGAAAATGGACAGGTCAAGAGGGTGGTGCTGAGTTGGAGGCATGGGACTGGGATAAGGTGGAGCGAGAGTAAATGAAGAAACTGGTGAAATCCTGTGTGGTTACAGGGTCCCAAAGTGGAAGACGAGGTGGTCTTCCTCCAGGTGTCGGGTGGTTTGGGTTTGGTGATGGAGGAGGCCCAGGACCTGCTTGTCCTTGGTGGGGTGAGAGGGGGAGTTAAAGTGTTTGGGGGGATGGGGTTGGTTGGCGCTGGTGTCCCAGAGATATTCTCTGAAACAATCCGCAAGTTGGCATCCTGTCTCCCCAATGTCAAGGAGACCACATCGGTTGCAATGGATAGAGTAGATGATGTGTGTGGAAATACAGGTAAATCTCTGTCAGATGTGGAAGGATCCTTTGTGGCCTGGGATAGAGGTGAGGGGGGAGGTGTACATGGAATTGATGTGGATTTCACCAGTTTCCTCATTTCCCCTCCCCTGCACATTATCGCAGTCTCAACCCTCCAACTTGGCACCACCCTCTTGACCTGTCCATCTTCCTTTTCACCTATCCGCTCCATCCTCCTATCACCTTCCCCCCTCTCACCTTCACCTACTTATCACATTCCCCCACTTCCCCCAGCCCCACATCCCTCCCATTTATCTCTCAGCCCCCCTGAACTACAAGCCTGATTCTTGACGGAGGGCTTTTGCCTGAAACATCGAGTCTCTTGCTCTTCGGATGCTGCCTGACCTGCTGTTCTTTTCCAGCAGCGCACTCTCAATGAAGTAGAAGAACAGACAGGAAGAGGTTACTGAACACTGCAGGACTGGCGATCTGAAGTGAATTTGTTCTATTGCAAGGATCATGACACATTAACCAGATGAATTTAGGACTTGGATTCATGCATATAACTATGACATTGTAGCTATTACTTGGTTCAAAGAAGGGAAAGAATGGTAGCTTAATGTTGTATATTTTATCATACAAAATAGAGAGGGATGTAAAAGATGTTGAGGATTATTGATTAGGGAGAATAGCACAGGTTTACTGAGGGAGGACATCTTGGAGGGCTTATCCAGTGAGGTCATATGGGTAGAGCTCAGGAATAAGAGGGCTGCAAACCTTTCAACGGGTTTGTATTACAGGCTTCCCAACAGCCAGTGGGAGACAGAGGAACATATCCATGGAGAGTCAGTGGAAAAATGTGAAAACACCAGGGTTGTGGTGATGTGTGATTTTAACATTCTAGAAATTGACAAGGACTCCCTTAAGGAAAGGGGCTTTTGTGTGGGTGGGGGTAGAATGTGTTAGTAGAGTCCAGGAGGTTTTCTTGAAGCATGTCTCTAGTCCAATTGAGGAAGGGAAATACTTGACCCGGTATGAAGGAATGAGCCCAGTCATGTAGGACGAAGGAATTGGGAATATGGGACGGTGTTTTGACGTTTGACCCTGCCCCCTGCCCCCTGTTCTACACTTCCTCCCACCCTGCCCCCTGTAAAAACGCCATCCCATATTCCCAACTCTTCGTCTCCGCCGCATCTGCTCCCAGGAGGACCAGTTCCAATACCGAACAACCCAGATGGCTTCCTTCTTCAAAGATCGCAATTTCCCCCCAAATGTGATTGACGATGCCCTCCACCGCATCTCCTCCACTTCCCGCATCTCCGCCCTTGAGCCTCGCCCCTCCAATCACCACCAGGACAGAACCTCACCTGTTCTCACCTACCACCCCACTAACCTCCATAAACATCGTATCATCCGTCGTCATTTCCGTCACCTCCAAACGGACCCCACTACCAGAGATATATTTCCCTCCCCTCCCCTATCAGCGTTCTGAAAAGACCACTCCCTCCGTGACTCCCTCGTCAGGTCCACAACCCCCACCAACCCAACCTCCACTCCCGGCACCTTCTCATGCAACCGCATGAAATGCAAAGCTTGTGCCCACACCTCCCCCCCACTACTTTCCCCCAAGGCCGCAAGAGATCCTTCCATATCCACCACAAATTCACCTGCATCTCCACATGCATCATTAACTGCATCCGCTGCACCCAATGTGGCCTCCTCTATATTGGGGAGACAGGCCGCCTACTTGCGGAATGTTTCAGAGAACACCTCTGGGATAACTGAACCAACCAACCCAACCACCCCCGTGGCTCAACACTTCAACTCCCCCTCCCACTCCACCAAGGACATGCAGGTCCTTGGACTCCTCCATCGCCAGACCATAACAACACGACAGCTGGAGGAAGAGCGCTTCATCTTCCGCTAGGAACCCTCTAACCACAAGGGATGAACTCAAATTTCTCCAGTTTCCTCATATCCCCTCCCCCCACCTTGTCTCAGTCAAATCCCTCGAACTCAGCATCACCTTCCTAACCCGCAATCTTCTTCCTGACCTCTCCGCCCCCACCCCCACTCTTGCCTATCACCCTCACCTTGACTTCCTTCCACCTATTGCATTTCCAACGTCCCTCCCCCAAGTTCCTCCTCCCTACCTTTTATCTTAGCCTGCTGGACACACTTTCCTCATTCCTGAAGAAGGGCTCATGCCCGAAACGTCAACTCTCCTGCTCCTTGGATGCTGCCTGACCTGCTGCGCTTTTCTAGCATCACATTTTCAGCTCTGATCTCCAGCATCTGCAGTCCTCACTTTCTCCGAGAAGGCAGTAGTTTTCAGTCAATCACACCGTGGGTCTGCGAAAAAAATATTGGGATGGCAGTTTTTCTTCCCAACTGTAAGTTGCTGAAAAAATAATCAGCTTTGATGAAAATAGTTGTTACATTCATTTTCACTGGTATGCCACGTGCATTCATAGATTTCAAATTCAATCAGCCAACACAGTAGAATTGGTACACTGTCTAGAGCTTTCATCCTATTAGTTCAAGAACTATAATCCAACAATATTGCTTCTGTGCAAAATAAATGTTCTTTACTTCTATTTGTTACAATAATGTGAAAGGATACTCATACAGTGTCGTGTTCAGGGACGACAAAAAATTAAGTGTAGTAGCTTAGGAATTGGGTTTTGTTTGGCTTATCGACAAATAGAAGTGCCGTGGCAATGTATGTTCCAAGTGCAGTCATGTTTATAGTTGTTTGAAGTAGTCACTATCAAAAATTGAAAGAACTAGGGATGCTGGAAATCAGAAACAAAAACAGAAATTGCTGGGAAAGCTCAGCAGGCCTGGTCACATCTGTGGAGCGAAATCAGACTTAATGTTTGGGATTCAGTGACCTGTCCTCAGAACTATTCTCTACTTCTCTTTGTTACAATAATTTCAAAAGGATCCCTTATACAGCGTAAAACATTCTGAGGGAGGATCACTAGACCTGAACCATTAACTCTGATTTCTCTGCACACTTGTTGCCAGACCTGCTGAGCTTTTCCAGCAATTTCTATTTGTTTCAGTCACTATCAAATATCCTTCCATTTAATACAGAAACTCTGGTAATAGGTGCAGATTCAACCACATCAATTTATGGCTTGGGAAATTAATGTGATTAATTTTCCATCTCCTCTGCTGAGCTTTTTCTGACAACTTGCTTAGGAAGGAGGCTGCAAAGAGCAGAGGACAAGTCTGACCGTCTGTGAAAATACCCGGAATAGATAACACTCATATTTATTCTTATTTAGAAACAAAGTGACGCAGTAATCAGACTGATACCTCAGGCTGTTTATTTTAACTCAAATTAGTGGGACAAGTCGACTTTCACTGGAATCATGGTGTTTAGAGCCACGCTTGATTGATTGATTTTGTTCCTACCTCATAACGAGCACTGTGCAAAGTGACACAATTGAATGTGTACAGTATCATGTTAACCACACAGCCTAACCAAAGTCCACTGACTGAGAGTCTTCTTCCCGTCCTTACAGTCAATTTGTCCCACTCCCTGGTCAAAGTTGAGACTCCGATTACAATTACCAAGGGTGACTCAATCTGATAAGCACTAGTTTTTATTGATTTGTAATGATGCTTGTTGATAGGAAGCCATCAGTTTATGTCTATCATTGCAAGTCCCGAACAAAGGTTACACAAACGGGCTTCAATCTTTCAACTTTGAGGGCAGGGTACGTGCAAAGGAAAAAGAATAATGATTGATCAGGTCCACGTGAGAGGGTTGTGGTGACAACTATTTTTCCGCAGTCAAGAATTATTTCTAGATGCCTGTAACGGTTAGGGACAGTTAAAAACAAATGTTTCTGTGGCAGCAATCGAGACACCAAAGTGGGGTGTTGCCTTCCCGGTGCCAGGGTCAGGGACATCCCTGAGTGGTTGCATGAAATTCTGACGGGGAGTGTGAGCAGTCATTGTACATATTGGTACCAACCGCATGGGTTGGAAAAGAGATTATGTCCTGAACAGTGATAGTAGGGAGTTAGGCAGAAGGTTAAAATGTGGGACCTCAAGGGCAGTAATTTCTGGACTACTGGTGCCATGTGGAAGCGAGAGTAGGAATAGGAGGATTTGGCTGATGAGTGCATGGCTTGAGAGATGGAGCAGGTATTCAAGTACTTGGATCATTGGGATCTCTTCTGGTGTAGAGATGATCGGAACTGGAAGTGGGGAGACCTGCTAGAGCCACAAGAGATGGATGAGATCCTAAATGAATATGTCTTGTCAGTATTTACTGTTGAGAAAGGCATGGATGTGAGGGAATGTGATGTCTTAAAGACAGTCCAAAGTACAGAAGAGTAGGTGCTTGAAGTCTTAACATGAATTAAGGTTCAATCCCCAGGACCTGATGAAATGTTTTCCTGGACTGTGAGAGGACAGGGAGGATACTGAGAGGCCCCCGGTGGAGATATTTGTATCATCAACTCCCAGGGATGGAATGCCTGAAGATTGAAGAGTGACTAATATTGTACCATTATTTAAGAAAGGCTGCAGGGAAATGCGTGGGAACTTTCTACCATTGAGCTTAACATCTGTGGTAGGTAAGTTGCTACAGGGGATTCTGAGAGACAGGATTGAAGGTATTTGGAAAGGCAACGATAGTCTGGGATAGTCAGCATAGCTTTTTGCATAGGAAATCGTGTGTCATGAATTTGATTGAGTTTTCGAAGAGGTGATCAAGAAAGTAGATAACGGCAATGTAGGAGATGTTGTCTATATGGACTTTAGTGAGGCTTTTGACAAGGTACCACCTGGTAGATTGTTGAGTAAGGTTAAAGTTCATGCGATTCAGGGAGAGCCAGCCAACTGGATCCAAACTTGGCTTGACAGATGGTGGTGGAGGTTGTGTGTCCACTGTTATTCATCATTTATTTAAATGATTTGGATGTGAATTTAGTATGAATGGTTCACCAATTTGTGAATCAGACCAATATCGATGGTATAGTGAAGGGTCAAGAATGTTATCTGGGAATACAGCGAGATCTTGATGAACTGGTCCACTGGGCCGAGGAATGGCAGATGGAGTTTAATTTAGACAGGTGCAAGATGTTGGGCAAGAGGTAGGGCAAATGGAGCAGGAGTTACAGTCATAGGCCTCTGGGGAGCGTTATACAACAACGGGATCTGGGGATACCGGTTCATAGTTCCTTGAAAGTGGAGTCACAGGTAGACAGGGTGGTAAAGAAGGCTTTCGACTTGCTAGCTTACATTGGTCAGAGCATTGAATACAGGGATTGGGGTGTTTTGTTGCAGCTGTACAAGACATTGGTGAGGCCACATTTGGAGTACTCCATGCAGTTCTGGTCACCCTGCTATAGAAATGATATTATTAAACTAGAAAGAGTGCAGAAAAGATTTACCAGGCTGCGACCTGGACTGGAAAGTTTGAGTTATACAGAAAGACTGGATAAGCTCAAACTTTTCCTTGGGGAGTCGGAGAAGGAGGGGTCCCCTTATAGAGGTCTATAAAATGAGAGGCACAGATAAGGTAGCTAGCCACCTGCTTCTCCTCATGGTTGGGGAGTCTAAAACTAGACAGCATAAGTATAAGTTGAGAGGGGCGAGAGACTAAAGGATCCAGTGGGGCAATTTTGTTTCACACCGAGGATGGTGTCAGGAAGGAGCTATCAGAGGTCGTGGTGGAAGTGAGGGCAATTTCATTAATTGAGAAACATTTGGGCAGGTACGTGAATGGGATAGGTATGGAGGGATATGGACTAAACGACCTGTTTCTATGCTGTGCAACTCAGTGACTAGGAATGGCAGATGTGCACATTTTCCTCATGACTTTTCCTAACCATCCCATATTTTTCCCATATGACTTTTTCCCAAATAATTGTTCCCCAGAGTTAAACTGACAAGGTTGGAATTGCCAGGATGAGCCTTCGGTTTTCATCCCTTTTTAAAACAAAGCTGTAATGCTGGCAACCCTCCAGGCTCCTGACAGTTCCTCCCAGTCCAGGGGAGACTGTAATGTTATAATGTTTATGGGTGGCACGGAGGTACAGTGGTTAGCACAGCTGCCTCACAGCACCAGAGACCTGGGTTCAATTCCTGCCTCAGGTGACTGAATGTGTGGAGCTTGTACATTCTCCCTGTCTCTGTGTGGCCCATCACTCTCTGGCTGAAGGACTGTCTCCTCATTTCTGTTCCAAATTGATCCTCTCTAATTTTAAGGCGGTGCCCATGAGTCCTAGTGTCCCTGCCTGACAGAAACAATTTCCCAGCATCCACCCTTTCTAAGCCATGCATTATTTTGTAAGTTTCCATCAGATCTCCCTTCAACCTTCTAAACGCTAATGAATACAATCCCAGAATCCCCACCTATTCATCGTATGTTAGGCCTACCATTCCAGGGATTATCTGTGTGAATTTCCACTGGACACGCTGCAGTGTCAGTATGTCCTTCCTGAGGTGTGGGGCTCAAACCTGGACACATATTCTAAATCGGGCCTAACCAGAGCTTTATAAAGTCTCAGTAGCACATCTCTGCTTTTACATTCCAATCTTCTTGAGATAAATGACAACATTACATACTTTCTTAACCATGGACTCAACCTGCAAGCCAACCTTTAAAGAATCCTGCACTAGTACTCTCAGATCCTTTTGTACTTTGACTTTATGAATTTTCTCACTGTTTAGAAAATAGTCCATGCCTGTGTTCTTTTTCCCAAAGTGCTCACATTTGCTCAAATTGAATTCCATCAGCCATTTCTTGGACCATTCACCTAAACTATCTAAATCTTCCTGTAGCCTCCCCACCTCCTCAGAACTACCTGCCTGTCCACCTAACTTCATATCATCGGCAAACTTCACCAGAATGCCCCCAGTCTCTTTGTCCAGATCATTTATGTAGAAAGTGAACAGCTACAGCCCCAACACTGAACCCTGCAGGACACCACTTGTCATCAATTGCCATTCTAAAAAAGAACCTTTTATCCCAACTCTCTGCCTTCTGTCAGACAGGCAATCCTCAATCCATGCCAGGAGCTCACCTTGAGCACCATGGGCCCTCACCTTACTCAGCAGCCTCCCGTGAGGCACCTTATCAAAGCCTTTTTGGAAGTCTAGGCAGATAACATCCACTGCGTTTCCCTGGTCTAACCTGCTTGTTACCTCTTCAAAGATTTCTCACAGGTTTGTTAGGCATGACTTCCCCTTACTAAATCCATGTTGACTTGTTCTCATCAACACTACACTTCCAAGAATTTAGAAATCTCATCCTTAACGATGGATTCTAGAATTTTACCTACAACCATGGTTAGGCTAATCAACTATACTTTTCCATGTTTTATCTTGATCCTTTCTTGAACAAGGGGGTTACAACAGCGATTTTCCAATCACCTGGGACTTTCTCTGACTCCAGTGATTTTTGAAAGATTATAACCAATGCCTCCACTATTTCTTCAGCCACCTCCCTCAGAACTCTAGGATGTAGCCCATCCGGGCCAGGAGATTTATCAGTTTTTAGACCTTTTAGCTTTTCAAGTATTTTCTGTTTTGTAATGGCTACCATACTCAACTCTGCCCCTTGACTATTGTTGGGATATTACTCATGTCTTCCACTGTGAAGACTGACACAAAGTATTTGTTAAGTTCTTCAGCTATTTCCTTATCTCCCAGCATTAGCTTTCCTGCATCAATTTGGAGCAGCCCGATCTCTACTTTTGCCTCTCATTTGTTTCCTATGTATTGAAAGAAACTTTCATTCACATTTCTAATATTACTGGCTAGCTTACCTTCATATTTGATCCTCTCCTTCCTTATTTTTCTCTTTGTTATCCTGTTTGTTTTTGTAGTCTTCCCAATCTTCTGATTTCCTGTGCTCTCGGCCACTTTATAGGCTCTCTCTTTTTCTGAGTTGCTTCATCAGCCATGGATATCTAATGTTGGGGGCAGAGGTGCAGGACATGGCTGAGATGCATTGGAGGGCATTTTCAACCACGTGGGAGGGGACATTATGGTCTTTAAAGAAGGAGGCCATCTGCTGTGTTCTCTGGTAGAACTGGTTTCTATTTCCCCTCCCGCCACCTTACCCCAGTTCCAACCTTCCAGTCAGCACTGTCCCCATGACCTGTCTCATCTGTCATTCTTCCTTCCCACCTACCCGCTCCAACCTTCTCTCTGACCTATCATCTTTATCCTCACCTCCATCCACCTATTGCACTCTCAGCTACCCACCCCTCTTCCATTTATCTCTCCACCCCCGAGGCTCCCAGCCTCATTCTGACGAAGGGCTCCTGCTCGAAAGGTCGATTTTCCTGCTCCTCGGATGCTGCCTGACCTGATGTGCTTTTCCAACACCACTCTCATCTTGACACTGCGAAAGTTCTCAGGGCGGGCCTTGGTTCACCATCCCGCTCTGATTGGTTAGAAAGTCTGTCAATCTCAAGCTTATAGCCAATAGGAAGTGTGGTCCCACCTTGGGAACGTTGTCCGGATGTGAATGTGAATGAGAAAAGGAATTGCTTGAGAAACTCAGCAGGTTTGGCAGATTCTGTTGAGTTAAAGCAGAAGTAATGTTTCAGATCCAGTAATCCTTCATCGTAACTGATAGGAGCGAGGAAAAGGTGCAGATGGGGTGGTGAGGCATCTCACTGCTGCAATAGGTGGAGATGGAGCCCAGAAAGAGACAGAAGAGCAGTCAGACAGATAAAGGGGACCGATAATTGTGAGGCAGGGGGAAAGGAAAAGCTGATCATAGGGTGACAGATGAAAATGGGGTTGGCTGTGCCTCCATTTTGACAGAGTGGCGAGGAGAGAAGGTGGAGTGAAGTGAGGGCTGCTGGGAAGGTAAGGGCTTAATTTATATATGGGCAGTGGCTAAACCTGAGATACTATACATGTAGTATCTCCCTCCTGCACACACCCCCACCTCGAACCGGAAGAAAAAGATTCTATAAGATAAAGCTTTTATTTTTTCTTTATCTTTCTTTTTCATATATTTAAGGGCATTGTTTGGGTTTGGTTAGTTGATATAAAGCTAAGCCTACAATGGCAGGGGACCTCAGACCCATGCCCTGTGCCTCTTGCCTGATGTGGGAGCTCAGGGATGTGGCTGACGTTCCTGACCCTTACACTTACAAGAAGTATGTCCAGTTGCAGCTCTTGTTTGACCGTATAACGGCTCTGGAGCTGCGGATGGACTCACTGTGGAGCATCCGTGATGCTGAGGAGGTCGTGGATAGCATGTTTAGTGAACTGGTCACACCGCAGGTTAGGATTGCTGAGGGAGACAGTGAATGGGTGACCAAAAGGCAGAGAAAGAGTAGGAAGGCAGTGCAGGTGTCCCCTGAGCTCATCTCCCTCCAAAACAGGTATACCGTTTTGGATACTGTTGGGGGAGATGGTCTACCAGGGTAAGGCAGCAGTTGCCAGGATCACTGCACTGTGGTGGTCACTGCTGTTCAGAATGGCGAGAAAAAGACTCATAGGGCCATAGTCATAGGGGATTCTATTGTGAGGGGAGTAGATCGGCGGTTCTGTGGCTGAAAACGGGACTCCTGGATGGTATGTTGCCTCCCAGGTACTCGGGTCAGGGATGTTACTGATCGGCTGCAGAGCATTCTAAAAAGGGAGGGTGAACAGCCAGTTGTCTTGGTGCATACAAACACCAATGATATAAGTGAAAAATAAGATGAGGTCCTGAAAGAAGAATTCAGGGAGCTCGGAGAGAAGTTAAAGAGAAGGTCCTCAAAGGTAGTGATCTCGGGATTACTATCAGTGCCACGTGCTAGCCAGTGTAGAAATGAAAAAATAGGCAGGATGAACACGTGGTGAGAGAGATGGTGTAGGAGGGAGGGGTTCAGATTTGTTGGACATTGGGACCGGTTCTGGGGAAGGTGGGACTATTACAAAATGGACAGTCAATGTCTGGATCAGACTGGAACCAATATCCTTGGGAGAGGTTTTGCTCCTGCTATTGGGGAGGTTTAAAACTAATGTGGCAGGGGACTGGGAACCAGAAGAGAAAACAGCTAGGCAGCAAGGTGGAAAGTGGAGATGGTAAGAATAATGAAGATAGCATTAATAAAGGGAAGAATGGGCAGAGACCAGATGAATACAAAAGAACTGGTGGCCTGAAATGTATTTACTTAAATGCAAGGAGTATAGTGTATAAGGCAGATGAACTTAAGGGCTTGGATTGGAGCCTGGGAGTATGATGTTATTGCAATCACAGAGACTTGGTTGAAGGAAGGGCATGAAGGGCATGTTCCAGGATATAGATGCTTCATACAAGACAGCGAGGGAAGTCAAAGTGGGGTGGGGTGGATTGCATTGTTGGTCAGGGATGATACTACGGCTGTGCTAAAGGAGGACACTATGGAGGGCTCAGGTAGTGAGGCATTATGGGTGGAGCCCATAATGAGAAATAAGAAAGATGCAGTTACATTGTTGGGGCTGTATTACAGGCCTCCCACCAGTGAGCGTGAGGTAGAAAACAAATAGGTAAACAGATTATGGATAGATGTAGAGGCAATAAGGTAGTGGTGATGGGAGATTTTAATTTTCCCAACATTGACTGGGATACACTTAGCGTCAGAAGTCTGGATGGAGTAGACTTTGTTCAAAGCATTTTCTAGAGCAGTATTTCAATAGTCCGACGATGGAAGGGGCCATATTGGACCTGGTACTGAGCAACAAGCCAGGACAGGTGGTAGAAGTTGCGGTGGGGGATTTCTTTGGGAACAGTGACCACAATTCTGTAAGGTTTAGAATACTCATAGATAAAGATGAGTGTGGTCCCAAGGGAAGAGTATTAAACTGGGTCAAGGCCAATTATAACAAAATTAGGCCGGAGCTGGGAAATGTGGATGGGACACAGCTATTTGAAGAGAAGTCCACATTTGAGATGTGGGAGTCTTTCAAAGAGAGGTTAAAGATAGTGCAGGGTAGGCATGTCCTGTTGAAGGCAAAGGATAGGAAGGGCAAGATTGGTGAACCGTGGATGACAGGAGAAATTGTACAACTAGCCAAGAGGAAAAGGGAAGCGTACATAAGGTCTAGGCAGCTAAGAACAGAATGGGCCCTGGAAGAATATCAGAAGAGTAAGACCAGTCTTAAACGAGGAATCAAGAGGGCTAAAAGGGGTCATGAAATAGCTTTAGCGAGCAGAACTAAGGAGAATCCCAAAGCATTTTATTCTTATATAAGAAGCAAGCAGGTAACTAGAGAAAGGATTAGTCCACAAAAGGATAATGAAGGAAGACTGTGTCGAACCTGAGAGAATGGGTTAGATTCTGAATGATTACTTTACATCAGTGTTCACTGAGGAGAGGGATATGATGAATGTTGAGATTAGAGATAGAAGCTTGATGAGTCTGGATCACGTTGACATAGTAGGGAAGATGTGTTGGGTAGGCTGGAGGTTATTAAGGTGGACAAATCCCCAGTACCATATGGGATTTATCCCACGTTACTGAGGGAGGTGAGACAGGAAACGGTAGATTCATTTAAGATGCATCTGGACAGATGCATGAGTAGGTGGGGAGCAGAGGGATACAGATACTTATCAATTGGGCGACAGGTTTAGACAGTAGATTTGTATCGGCTCAGGCTTGGAGGGCCGAAGGGCCTGTTCCTGGGCTGGAAATTTTCTTTGTTCTTTGACTTTGAAATGTATCTGCAAGAAGTTAAAAATCACACTACACCAGGTTCTCGTCCAACAGAATTGTTTGGAAGTACTAGCTTTTGAAGTGCTGCCCCTTTAACACAACCACCTGATGAGGAACAGTGCTTCGAAAGCTAGTGCTTCCAAATAAACCTATTGGACTATAAACTGGTGTTATGGGATTCATGATTGTGTCCACCCCACCCCAGTCCAACACCGGCACCTCCAAATCATGTCCGCAGGATGAGAAACGAGAGAGATTGCAGATTTTCAATCCACGGCGCCTTCCATCCAACTAAATAACAAATCTCAAGATTAAGATCAAACATCTTTTTTAAAGCTAATGAGGAGTATTGGGCACCATGGCCACATGCTGAGAATGGTTTGCATCTCTGCAAACTCTTGAGGTTGGCACCCTTGGAAATGTTGGTGGAATTGAGGACAATGATGATGTGAAGTAGGGCATCATCTCTCCACAATGCCCTCCCCTCTAATCCTCACCATCAGACTCCTCTCCCACCCTAATCTCTCACAGAGAGCTCCCCTTCAATCAATCTCTCCCCAACCCAATTTCTGACCCGTCTTCCTCCCGGTCACATACATTGTCTCTGGACTCTCCTCAAATTGTTGGCACATCAGTTCTCCACTGAACAATTTTTCCCACCCATAATGCTTTTCAAAAGGATGAACATTGGGATTGGCCTAGGTCCGAGGAGAAGGGTGTCATTCGGGACAGCTTCTGTCCCTCGTTAAGAATCAGTTCTGTGTATCTCACCGGTTTCAATAAGCCCGAAACTTTCTCAGAATAAATCTCTAGAGCATTATTCTGCAATTACTCCCAATCTTCAGTCAGTGCAAGAGGAAGAATTTTACACTAACCTTTTTTAGGGCAGCATGGTGACTCAGTGGTTAGCACTGCTGCCTCACAGCACCAGGTCCCAGCCTCGGGCGACTGTCTGTGTGGAGTCTGCACATTCTCCCTGTGTCTGCGTGGGTTTCCTTCAGGTGCTCCGGTTTCCTCCCACAGTCCAAAGATGTGTGGGTCAGGTGAATTGGCCATGCTAAATTGCCTGTAGTGTTAGGTGCATTAGTCAGAGGGAAATGAGACTGGGTGGGTTACTCTCCGGAGGGTCGTTGTGGACTTGTTGGGCCGAAGGGCCGCTTCCACACTGTAGGGAATCTAATCTAATAAAAAAAACCTTTCAAACCTCCCCATCTTCTGCCTGATCCGATTGCTGATGGTGTTTTCAAAGCTTTGTTTTCTCTTTGTAAAGTCCAGCTGTTTTGATCGTCTCTCTGATCACATTCACTCCCAGACAGATCAGCCAGAGACACGGTCAGTGCAGTGACCTAGCCTTCCCTGTGTTTACTGACACAGCCTCGTGTCTCAGTTCAAGCCAGTTTACAAACCAGTTGTGATGTCTGAACTCTCTGTGATGTACACGGTGAGGTCACACTTGTTCTGTGAGGTCACACTTTGACCTGTCCAGTTCAAGTGGCCTCACTGCGATCAAACAGGGAGTAAGCCGGGGAGGACCGAAACCCTCACCTTCCTCAGGTTACAATGTGTTCATATTCCAGAATATACAAAGCAGTCCCATACATAGGTATTAGGGTGTACGGGTGATGCTCAATGACACGGAGTCAGAGACACACAGATACAGATTGAGACTGCCCAGGAGATGTCTCAGAGCTGACTCTGAGACACACATGATCTGTACAACAGCAGCTGGGATGAATCATTCTTTGTTCCCTACAGTGTACTGAGCATGCTCAGTGAAGAAACCCAAAATAGCTGACTGATGTTGGAGCAGTTTGAAGGGAGATGGAGGGGTGAGGCCAGGGAGGGTATGGGTCTGGGACCACTATACAGAGAGGTGTGGGTTTCACTCCTTGTCTGTCATATTCTCTTGCTTCACTGTCTACATCAGTCTGCAGCCTTGTCCACTGTGGCATTTCAAAATATCATTCATATTGTTATTTAATTCTACCCATCAACTGTTCCAATACAGCCACATCCTACAAACAGACCCTTAGTAAAGGCAAATTCAGCAAAAAAGATTTCCCTCACTTACTGTCTCCTCCAATCCAAAAGATGGGAACACCAAAACAAACAATCTTACAGCAGAGGGAGAGTTCAAGCTTTTTTTCCTACAGGAGAGAAATGACAGCTGTGACTAATAGCTTCAACACCAAATAATGCACCTTCAGTAACTGAAAGCAGCTCTGAGCCCCTGGATCGGTGAGAGCCGGACTCCACTTCCTCATGCTGCTTTGGTCATAATTTAAGAAAACCCAAAGTTATTTACTCTGCTTTCCATGGAACATAAACCTTGGCACCAGGTTGATAACATCCCTCATCAAGAGAAACAGAACACATCCTCCTTAAAGGGACAAGGTATCAGTCTGCTCTCCTTGGAGTCAGTGATACCGACACAGTGGGGTCAGCCTTCCCTCCCTGGGGTCAGTGAGACAGACACAGTGGGGTCAACCTTCCCTCCCTGGGGTCAGTGATACCGACACAGTGGGGTCAGTCTTCCCTCCCTGGCGTCAGTGATACCGACACAGTGGGGTCAGCCTTCCCTCTCTGGGGTCAGTGATACAGACACAGTGGGGTCAGCCTTCCCTCCCTGGGGTCAGTGAGACAGACACAGTGGGGTCAACCTTTCCTCCCTGGGGTCAGTGACAGAGACACAGTGGGGTCAGCCTTCCCTCCCTGGGGTCAGTGATACAGACACAGTGGGGTCAACCTTTCCTCCCTGGGGTCAGTGATTCAGACACAGTGGGGTCAACCTTTCCTCCCTGGGGTCAGTGACAGAGACACAGTGGGGTCAGCCTTCCCTCCCTGGGGTCAGTGATACAGACACAGTGGGGTCAACCTTTCCTCCCTGGGGTCAGTGATTCAGACACAGTGGGGTCAACCTTTCCTCCCTGGGGTCAGTGACAGAGACACAATGGGGTCAGCCTTCCCTCCCTGGGGTCAGTGATACAGACACAGTGGGGGGTCAACCTTTCCTCCCTGGGGTCAGTGACACAGACACAGTGGGGTCAGCCTTCCCTCCCTGGGGTCAGTGACCCAGACACAGTGGGATCAGTCTGCTCTCCTGGATCACTTCCATCTGGAAGGACAAGGGAAGCAGATACATGGGAACACCACCCCCTGCAAATTCCCCACCAAATCACTCACAATCCTGACTTGGAAACATATCGCTGTTCCTTCAGTGTCATTGAGTCAAAGTCCTGGAATTCCCTCCCTAAGGGGCACATTGTGGGTCCACCTACATCACATGGAGTGCAGCGAGTTCAAGAAGACAGCTCACCATCACCTTCTCAAGGGGCAACTAGGGACGGGCAAAAAACACTGGCCCAGCCAATGTGGCCTATATCCCATGGATCAATGAAAAATATCATTCCACAGTCTGGGAACAATGGGACCATCCCTTTGGCTTCAGTGAGGAGTTTTATTTATTCAGAAAGTAATGAATTTGTGTAGCCAGAGGTTTTACTGTGTTACTGACCTTCCCTCTGAACGTAGACAGCGTTGCTGCATAAATAAATCTGTTTGTACAACAGCGTAACCTCTGCAGCATGTAACCACCAACACTGAACACTAACAGAAACGGTGGGTAATCATCAGGATTGATGCCTCGAATGACATAATATCAGAAATCTACAATATTGATGAACCACGGGAGGGTGAGGCTCCCAGAGATGGTGAAGACCAGAATCACAGCCTTCCTTCTGCTCTCCATCTCTGGGTCTCTGCGTATCTCTCCTCTGCTCTCACCCTTCAGCCTTTTAGTGATCAACTGGTCGCTAAAATAGAACATTGCACATTACAGCACAGTACAGGCCCTTCGGCCCTCGATGTTGCACCGACCTGTGGAACCAACCTGAAGCCCATCGATCCGATACTATTCCATTTTCATCCATATGTTTATCCAAACACCATTCAAAACCATATGAATCATATTTTTCCAATCTTTAGTGGACAGTGCCTTTTCTAGTTGGGCTAAGTTAGGAATAAAAACTGTGAAAGATTATATTTTAATGGTGTTTCTGCATCTTTTCAACATCTTAGTTGATACGTTTTCACTTCTTAAAAGCCACTTCTTTAAATATATCCAAGTTCACAGTTTTGACCATAGTTCATAATGATTCCTAATGATTCTGATTTTGACATCTTTCTAGAACCACTTTCTTCATTAAAGGAGGTTATTTCAGCTAGTTATTCGAACATGCATAAAGTATTGTTATGACAGGGGGTAAACTCTCCTGATTTATTTAAAACCAGCAATACAGAACAAATTTATCCCATACAGTAATCTGTAAAACTTCCAGTGGCCAAGAACTATTCAAAGTAAAAGTTAACAACTTTATTTCTTAAAGTATAACAGAGAATAATTCACTAACAACTATGTACTAGTCCCTACTCTAACCTATCTTTACCGTCCCTTCTATCCTAGTCCAATAAAACTCCCAATTAAGATTTACAAAATAACACTACTTAGCTCAAAACCAGGCAGCTTTCTGTTCATCGATTTGGATCTTCCTGTGTCTTCTTTTCTTCTTCATCAGAATTTCTGCTTCACAGGTTACTGATTGATAAAGGTCCCTTTTTAAGAGAGCTGTTTTACTGGGCAGTGTGCAGATGTCGTTGGCTTGGCAGTTGTCCCCTCAACTGTTCAATTGTCCCCAGCCTTATATTCCAAAGCATCAGATTGTGTCATTGGCTTTTAAGATTGTCAATATACTCAATTCAAACTGGATTGGAGTTTGATATTTTTCGGGATATAATTGACACTGATTGGCCAAATTCAAATTTGTGTTTTTGTCTCCAGGCAACGAGCCAATCGAGTTGTTCGACCGAGTGTTACGTTGTTACCTTATTGAGAACACTTGATGCTGTGTCCGGTAGTTCTGCTGCTTTTAACTCTCTTAAAGTACACCCACATCTTCATAACACCTCCCCCATTAAGAAAAAAATGAACCATCATAATGAAAAGATGGCTTCATTTCTTTTTCTAGCTTTTAAACACATTATCCGAACATACAGATAACTTTTATATCAGTTCTCCTTAATTTATTCCCATATACTTAAATCTATAAAACATTAAATAAAGACAAATCACATCTAAACGCTATCCGTTAAATCCACGATAACGCATCTGTGATTACATTCTTCCAACAGCAACATGTATGATTTTTAAATTGAAAGTCTGTGACATGAGACTCCAATGAAATAGTCTCAGATTCCTATCTTTAAAACATTCCAAGAATGTAAGTGGATTGTGGTCAGTGTATACAACTGTCTCCGACACATTGTTCATGACATCCACATTAACATGTTGGAAGGCTAGTACCAAACTCAATAATTTCTTTTCGATTGTGGAGTGTTTCTTTGGTGGATGTTGAAAAGTAACCAACTGGCAGTTCAATCCCATCCTCATCTTCCTGGAGGAGTACAGCTCCAACTCCAATGTCACTAGCATCGATGGCAATTTTAAAAGGTTTTGAAACATTTGTTGTAGCTAAAGCTGGTTTGGTGATTAATATCGATTTGAAATGGTCGAATGCCTCCTGGCATGGTTCTGTCCACTGAAACTTTGTGTTCTTCGTCAGTAAATCGGTTAACAGTGCCACTACACTGCTAAAGATTGGAACAAACTTCTGATAGAATCCGTTGAGTCCAAAGAATCGAAGCACCTCCTTCTTCAAGGTTGGTTGTGGAAATTCCTCGATGGCCTTCGTCTTTGCGTTCTGTGGGGTCAACCTTCCATGACCGATGTTACGTCCCAAGAATGTCACCTTTGCTTTCGCAAGTTCCACTTCATTTCAGTCTACCACCAGTTTTGCCTCTTGTAGTCATGGAGTCACAGAGTCATAGGGATGTACACCATGGAAACAGGCCCTTTGGTCCAACTCGTCCATGCTGACCAGATATCTCAACCCAATCCAGTCCCACCTGCCAGCACCTATCCCATATCCCTCCAAACCCTTCCTATTCTTATACCCATCCAGATGCCTTTTAAATGTTGCAATTGTATCAGCCTCCACCACTTCCTCTGGCAGCTCATTCCATACACTTGCCACCCTCTGTGTGAAAACGTCCCTTAGGTCTCTTCTTTATCTTTCGCTTCTCACCCTAAACTTGTGCCCTCTAGTTCTGGACACCCCAAAGAAAAGGCTTTGTCTATTGATCCTATCCATGCCCCTCCTGATTTTATAAGCCTCTATAAGGTTACCCCTCAGCGTGAAAGATTCTTCAAATGTGGGAATTGACAACAAAGGTGTTGGTTTTATTACTGCCTGTGGCTTCCCTACCATTTGGCATGTATGCCAGGTATGGCCAAAGTTAACCATATCCTTGTGCATTCCAGGTCTTAGCCTGAGTCTTTCGTACCCCTACTTGACCCCCTAAAGGTAGTTCATGTGCTACCCGTAACATCTCCTGTCTATATGCTACTGACAACACAAGCTGGTACACTTCGGCGTATTTCTCCTCTGCACTCAGCTGCCCTTTCTGTGTGAGGATTCTATCTTTTAGATAATAACCCTCCGGAATATTCTCTGCCTCCTTTTCAGAGTACGCATCCACATATATATGTTTTATCATCTTGTCTTGCTATTGCAAGTCTCTTCATCTTTCAGGAGTAATCACGTCTGTCTAACCTTCTCCTGGTCAGGTTTTTCCTGCACCATTACATCAAGCAGGGTATCCGCAAACTGAACCTCAACTCCTTCATCTTTCTCTTTACTTTTCGCTTTGTGCTGTGTTTTATGAGAGTTGGATCTAGTTACCACACCGACTGGGAAAATATCAGAATATTCCTGCTTTAACTCCTCAGTTTCTTGGTCTTCCTTGGGCTTCTCCACAACAAAGGGTGTCACTCCCACCTTGGATCCTGCCAAACCATTCCCAAGAACAAACTGAATTCCTGGAACAGACACTCTGTCAATCACTCCCGCTGTAACTTGCCCAACCTTGGGTTGGCATTCCAACCTGATTTTCCTCAGGGAAACACTAAATTTCTGTCCATCTATCCCACAAATTACCACACTCTCGGGTAACAAATCAGAAAGACTGCATATTCGCTCATCCCTTATTATCAGGGACTGGTTAGATCCTGTATCTCACAAAATTATAACTTCTTGTCCTTCTTGCCCTGTTCTTTCTGAGTAACCTTTACCCACAAAAGTGAAATATTTGTAGAGATCAGATACTAACCCCATACCCAGCCCCTGCCTCGGCTGTGCACTCTCCTGCAGCTCCTGGGCTCTTATTGGGGTCTCCTTTACTACATTCACTAAGGCCACTGGCTCAGCTTCTTTTCCCACACCTTTTCCCATAGTGCCTTTCTTTAATGACCAGCCCTGTGTCTGTCCGTGTCCCACCTTCTGGCAGTGTAAACACCTTTTCCCATAGTGCCTTTCTTTAGCGACCAGCCCTGTGTCTGTACGTGTCCCACCTTCTGGCAGTGTAAACACCTTTTCCCATAGTGCCTTTCTTTAACGACCAGCCCTGTGTCTGTCCGTGTCCCACCTTCTGGCAGTGTAAACACCTTTTCCCATAGTGCCTTTCTTTAGCGACCAGCCCTGTGTCTGTCCGTGTCCCACCCTCTGGCAGTGTAAACACCTTTTCCCATAGTGCCTTTCTTTAACGACCAGCCCTGTGTCTGTCCGTGCCCCACCTTCTGGCAGTGTAAGCACCTTTTCCCAGTGCCCTTCTGAAACCACTGGCACTGTCATTTTCTGTGTCCCACTCCATTACAGGGAAAACACCTGAGGGCTTTCATCTCCTGTCCACCCTCTTGGGATTCTTTATCCTGTGGGAAAATCATACCAGTGCTCTCTACTCTGGGTTTCGTAGTGTAGGATCTTCTGTTCTCCCAACTTCTATCCCTCACTGGATGAAATTCTGGCCAGAAGCTTATCTTATGCACCAACACGTACTCACCTGCTAATCCTGCTGTCGTTCTCACTTCCTGAACTTTCTGTACCTCCACGTGAATTCTTACCATCTCTGGAAGCAGGGGAAGGTAAAGGCAGTCTGTACTGAACTATTTCTCTGATATCAATCTGTTTCTTTATTTGCTCCTTCCCATGAACCAGCTGATGCGTTGTCGGGGCAATCCAAGCCCAACCAGAGGGATTTCTGGGCTCCCTCCCTGCACCCACCCAATGACCCAGCTCCCTCTCCGGTTTCAATGCTCCTTCAAATCTACCTCTTCATGTAAGTTATTGTCACCTGACCCAATATCACATTCAGTGAATCAACATTAACCCTGTTCAATTTGTCATGATAAAGGTCTTTTTAAATATGTTTGTGGACTGTGTTGGGGTAAAGTGCACAGTGATGGTGCTATCGTGGTTAGTGTAGCTGTCTTCCAAACAGGTGAACTGGGTTAGATTCCTGGCAATCACAAATTGAGATTTTTTTACAATAATCAATAGGAAACCCCAAAGTAAAAAAGGAATTGGATCATTTTGAAAATACATTTGGCTTTCATTCCAAGACAATAAAATGCAAAGTAGGAGTATACAAAGGCAGACTGGATGAAACTGTTTACCTGCTGCATTCTCTCACACCTCCTCCCTCCCTCCCCCTCTAATCCCACTGAGATGGCTCTGGCTGTGCTCCATCCCTGGGGAAGATATGCTCCGGGTAGAGGAAGCTAGGAGCTGACTGAATGAGCTGAGAATTGGTCACAGAGGGGGCTTTGAGTGAGAGACCTGGGGATATTTCAAACAGGTTCTGGCAGCCATTGTCCCTTTCACCGTGTGCACTGAGCAGGGGGTGAGTATCGGTGTGTTTCTGTCTGTGTGTGTGTGTGTGTGTGTGAGAGTGTGGGGAGTGTTTGAATCTCAATCCCAGTTTTGATCCTTTAACCTCATCCCCTCCCTGAACCTGACCCTCCTAACGCAAGCCCCTGGAGCAGAGTCTGTCCCAAATGGGAGAGAGGAAGTGTGAGAGACCATCAAGAGAGCTCAGACCAACCGGAATGGTGAATATCACCTCTTTAATCTCGCCACATCTTTCCTTATCTCCTGGTTGTACCTGTCTGATTTTTCCTCTTTTCCCTCTCTCTGTCTCTCTCTTTGTCTCTGATTCTCACTCACTGTCTGTATCACTCCATCTCTCTCTCCCTCTCAAACTTTCTTTCTCACATTATCTCTCTCTCTCTCTATCTCTCTTCTGACAGACTCCTGTTTTTTCTTTTTCTCTCTTCCTTCTTCCTTTGTCTCTGTTCTTTCCCTCTTTCTTGCTTTCTTTCTTCTTCTTCTTTCATTCTCTCTCTGTCTTTCCCTCTCTTCTTGATTTCTGTCTTTCAATCCTGAATCTACACCCCACACCCCCCCTTCAATTTTGGACAATCCACCCCATCGCAAATTTAGCCCCTGTCTCCCTCCATGACCCCTGTCCCCCTCCAAGGCCCCTGTCCCCCTCCATGACCCCTGACCCCCTCCATGACCCCTGTCCCCCCATGGCCCCTGTACCCCTCCATGACCCCTGTCCCCCTCCATGGCCCCTGTCCCCCTCCATGACCCCTGCCCCTCTCCATGGCCCCTGACTCCCTCCAAGGCCCCTGCCCCCCTCCATGGCTCCTGCCCTGCTCCATGACCCCTGACTCCCTCCAAGGCCCCTGTCCCCCTCCATGACCTCTGTCCCCTTCCATGACCCCTGCCCCCCTCCACGGCCCCTGTCCCCCTCCATGGCCCCTGTCACCCTCCACGGCCCCTGTCCCCCTCCATGGCCCCTGTCACCCTCCATGGCCCCTGCCCCCCTCCATGGCTCCTGCCCCCCTCCATGGCTCCTGTCCCCCTCCATGAGCCCTGTCCCCCTCCATGGCCCCAGTCCCCCTCCATGACCCCTGTCCCCCTCCATGACCCCTGTCCCCCTCCATGACCCCTGTCCCCCTCCATGGCCCCTGTCCCCCTCCATGACCCCTGCCCCCCTCCAAGGCCCCTGCCCCCCTCCGTGGCTCCTGCCCTGCTCCATGACCCCTGACTCCCTCCAAGGCCCCTGTCCCCCTCCATGACCCCTGTCCCCTTCCACGGCCCCTGTCCCCCTCCATGGCCCCTGTCACCCTCCACGGCCCCTGTCCCCCTCCATGGCCCCTGTCACCCTCCATGGCCCCTGCCCCCCTCCATGGCTCCTGCCCCCCTCCATGACCCCTGACCCCCTCCATGGCCCCTGTGTAATTGCCCTCCCCTGTGCAGCTCCATCTATCCTGAACTGTCCCTCTGTAGTGCCTCAATTACACACCTACTGCATATAAAAGCCCCACGGTATCTCTGTCTATCAACAATTCCCTTCCCCTCTGCTGTGTCCCAGCCTCTGGTCTGGAGGACAAAGTGAGGGTGTACAGAGACTAACGTGTCTTTTGACTGTGTACCGTAATGTCATGGAGTCATAGAGTCATACAGCACGGAGACAGATCCTTCGGACCAACCAGGCCACGCTGACCATGTTCCAAAACTAAACTATTCCCACCTGCCTGCGCTTGGTCCATATCCCTCCAAACCTTTCCTATTCATGAACTTATCCAAACGGCTGAGGATCCTGGGATTGTATTCATTGGAGTTTAGAAGATTAATGGGAGACTTAATAGAAACTTACAAGATAATACATGGCTTGGAAAGGGTGGACGCTAGGAAATTGTTTCCATTAGGCGAGGAGACTAGGACCCCGTGGACACAGCCTTAGAATTAGAGGGGGTCAATTCAGAACAGAAATGCGGAGATATTTCTTCAGCCAAAGAGTGGTGGGCCTGTGGAATTCATTGCCGTGGAGTGCAGTGAAGGCCGGGACGCTAAATGTCTTAAAGGCAGAGATCGATAGATTCTTGATGTCACGAGGAATTAAGAGCTACGGGGAGAATGCTGGTAAGTGGAGTTGAAATGCCCATCAACCATGATTGAATGGTGGAGTGGACTTGATGGGCCGAATGGCCTTACTTCCACTCCTACGTCTTATGGTCTTATAGTCTTATGTAGTTTAAATGTTATAACTGTACCTGCATCCATCACTTCCTCTGGCAGTTCATTCTAAACCGAAACTACTAAAAATTTTGCCCATCATGTCGTTTTTTGATCTTTCTCCTCACACCTTAAAAACATACCCCTTTGGTTTGAACTCCCCACCCGAGGAAAAAGACCCCTGTCATTCACCTTATCTATGCACCTCAAGGTTTTTTAAACATCAATAAGGTCACTCCTCAACCTCCAATACAACAGTGAAAAACGTCCTCACCTTTCCAGTCCATTTTTATATCTGAAACCTTCCATTCCTGACAACATCTTGGTAAATCTTTACTGAACCCTCTCCAGTTTAATAATATCCTTCCTATCACAGGGTCATGAGAATTGCAAATAATAAACCAGAAGAGGCCTCACCAGTGCCCTATAGAACTTCAATATAATGTCAGTTCTGACATTGCACAGGCCTTTGAGTGTAGGAGTAATGAAGGCAAGTGTGCTAAATACCTCCTTAACTACCCTGTGCAAACTTCAAAGAAATATGTCCCTGAACCCCAAGGTCTTTCCGCTCTGTAACACTACCCAGGGCCCTACCAATAAGTCCTGTCCTTGGTTGTATTACCACAATGCAATACCTCACCTGTATCCAAATTAAATTCCATCTGCCATCCCTCAGCCCTTTAGCCCAATTGATTAAGATCTCCTTGTAATCTCGGGTAGCATTCTTCACTGTCTGTTTCACCAAGTTTGGTGTCGTCCACAAACTTACTAACCATGCCTCGCATATTCTCATCTAAAACGTTCATTTCAATGACTAACAGAAGTGGAGCCAGTACCGCTCCCAGTGGAACACCGCTGGTCACAGGCCTCCAGTCTGAAAAACAATGATCCACCATCACCTGCTGTCTTCTACAATCAAGCCAATTACATATCCAATTGGCAAGCCCACCCTGAATCCCATGTGATCTAGCTTTACTCTTTAGTTTAACATGCAGAACCTTGTTAAAGGCTTTACTAAAGGCCAAGCAAACACCATCGACCACTCTGTCCTCATTGGTTTTGTTACTTCCAAAAAACAAATCTGACTAAGTGTGTGAGACATGATTTTCCTCACACAAAACCATACTGAGCATCTCTAATCAATTCTTTCCTCTCCACCCTGTGTAAATCCTATCTTTCAGAATCATCTCGAAAAACGTCCCCACCACCGAAGTGAGACTCACGGGTCGATCGTTCCCAGACTTCTCCTCACATCCCTTCTTAAACAATGACATATTAACCACACCCCAGTCCACCAATTCTTCACCTGTGTTTATTAATGTTACTAATATTTCTGCTAGGGGCCCTGTAATTTTCTCCCTAACTTCCCACAGTGTCCTGGGACACACTTGATCTGGTCCTGGAGGTTTACCTACTTTTATGTTTTTTAAGATCTCCAGCACTTCCTCTTCTTTACTGGAAACTTTTCCCAAAACATCAGTGTTTATTTCCCTGATTTCTCTCGCATCCAATTCCTTCCCAACAGTAAAACAGAATTATTCATTTATATCCCTCCCATTTCTTGAGGTTCAACACAAAGACAACCTCGTTAATCTTTAAGGGGTCCTATCTTTCTCCAGTTGCTCCCTCACTGTTAATGTATTTATAGAATCTCTTTGGATTATCTTTACCTTCCCTGCCAAGGCTCTCTCCTATCCCCTCATTGCCTTCCTCATTTCCTTCTTAAGGATGTTTCTTCACTTTTTATACTCTTCAAGACATTCAGTTCATCCCAATTGTCTGTCTGATAGATTTTTTTTATTCTTGACTTAAACTTCAACATCTTTATTCATCCTGTGTTCGCTAATCTTACCAGCCTTGCCTTTCACTCTAACAGGAACAGAATGTTTCTGGACTCTTGTTATCACACTTTGGAAGGCCTCCCACTTTTTTTTCAGGTTACTTACAGTGTGGAAACAGGCCCTTTGGCCCAACAAGTCCACACCGACCCGCTGAAGCGCAACCCACCCATACCCCTACATTTACCCCTTACCTAACACTACGGGCAATTTAGCATGGCCAATTCACCTGACCCGCACATCTTTGGACTGTGGGAGGAAACCGGAGCACCCAGAGGAAACCCACGCAGACACGGGGAGAACGTGCAAACTCCACACAGTCAGTCGCCTGAGTCGGGAATTGAACCCGGGTCTCAGGCACTGTGAGGCAGCAGTGCTAACCACTGTGCCACCGTGCCGCCCAGACTTGTCAGTCATCCTTTTACCTGTGAAGAGTCGAGAATGTGGTGCTGGAAAAGTACAACAAGTCAGGCAGCATCCCACAAGTAGGAAACCTGCTGTGCTCTTCCAAGACCACACTCGTGACTCTGATCTCCAGCATTTGCATCTTCACTTCCTCCTAGTTCCTTTTACCTGTGACCAGTCTACTCCAATCAACTTTTGAAAGTTCTTGTTTCATACTTTTAAAATTTGCCTTACTCTAATTAAGAACTTTAACTTTTATGGAAGACCTGTGCCTTTCCATAACAATTTTAAAACTGATAGTTTTGTTATCACTGCTCCCAAAGTGTTCCCTGACTAACACTCAGTCACTTGGTCTGTCTTATTTCCCAAGAGAAGTTCGGGTTTGATCCTTCTCTAGTAGGAACATTTATATCTTGACAAAGGAAATTTTCGTGCAATTTAACAAATCCTTCACCATCAAAACTTTTTAACACTCTGGCAATCTGAATCAATGTTTAGAAAATTTAAATCCCTTACCATTTCAAACTTATAATTGTTATATATATATTTATGATCTCTCTACATATTTGCTTCTCAATTGCCCTCTGACTATTGGGGAGCCGATAGTACAATCCCATCAAGGTGATCATCCCTTTCTTATTTCTAACTTCAACTCATATATTTTCATGAAATGGTCCCTCAGAAATATTTTCTCAAATTACAGTCGTAATATTTTCCTTAATCAAAAACACAACACTCCTCCTCTCCTCTCTTGCCTCTCTTTATATCCTTCCGAGAAAACCCGAAAACAGAACATTGAACTGCCAGTCTTTTCCATTCCTCAAGAGAAAGTGAGGACTGCAGGCGCTGAAGATCAAAACGTGTGGTGCTGGAAAAGCACAGCCGGTCAGGCAGAGCCAACATTTCGAGTATAAGCTCTTCACCAGGAATGGGAGGATGGCCCGGGGGGGGGGGCGCTGAGACTTAAATGGGAGGGGTCTGGGAATGTGCTAGGTAGATGGAGGAGGGTGGAGCAGATAGGTGGGAAGGAAGATGGACCAGTTGGACAGTTCCAGAGGGTGGTGCCTGATGGGACATTTGGCTCTGTGATAAGGAGGGGGGAGGTGAAATGAAGAAACTGGTGGAATCTACATTAATCCCATGTGGTTGGATGGTCCCAAGGCGGAAGATAACGTATTCTTCCTCCAGATGTCGGGTGGCTGGAGTTTGGCGGTGGAGGAGGTCCAGTACTGGCATGTCCTTGGCAGAGTAGTGGGGGGGGAGTTTGCCAAACTCTAACCACCTTGAGGTAGAAAGCCTCATCTTCCTCCTTGGGTCGCTCCAACCACATGGGATCAATGTAGATTTCCTCGGTTTCTTCATACCCCCCACTACCTTACCCCAGATCCAACATTCCAACTTGGCACACCTCTCTTGAACTGTTCTACCTGTCCATCTTCCTTCCCACCTATCCCACTCCACCTTCCTTTCTGACCTATTACCATTACCCCTCTCCTCCATCGACCTACCACATTCCCAGCTACCTTGCCCCCAGCCCGAGATCCCTCCCATTTATCTCTCCCTTGGGCCACCCCCTCATTTCTAATGAAGAGCTACTCTCCTGCTCCTTGGATGCTGCCTGACTGGCAGTACTTTTCCAGCACCACACTTGTCGACTCTTCTCCATTCCTCAGCCAAGTTCTGTAATAGCGATGACATCCCAGTCCCAAGTTCCCTTACATGCCCTGAGTCCATCAGCCTTATCAATAAGGCCCCTTGCATTGAAATAAATGCAGTTTAAGTGTTCAGAGTTTCTCTGTTCTGACTTGTTCTTGTCTGTCTTTTCTAAATATCTTGCTGTTTACTGATTCAGAACCATTGCCATCTTTCTTTCCATTTTCACTGTTACTTAGGAAGCCCCCACCCACCTCTCTAAACATTTACAAGCTCCTAATATAGTACTGGCAAATCTCCCCATCAGCATATTGGTCCTCTTATAGTTCAGGTGAACCCCATCCTTTTTAAATCTCTTCTGTCTGAGAAGAGATCCTAATGATCCAAGAAACTGAATCCCTGCACATTGCAGCACCTCTTCAACCATTGATTTATCTGCCCTATCCTCTTATTCCTTCACTCATTAGAACTTGGCTCTAGAAATAAATTAGAGATTACTGCTTTTCATATTCTGTTTATTAACCTTCTACCTCACCTCTTACACTCACTCTGTAATGCTTTAACCCTTTCTTGAACAATGTCATTCTGACCAACGTGTACAACAACTTCCAGCTTCTCACTCTCCCCTTTGACAATCTGCTTCAAACATTTTGAGACGTCCTTCACCCTGTCACCAAAAAAGCAACGTACTCTCCTCGATTCACACTCATTACCGCAGAATCTCCTGTCTGTGCCCCTCACAGGAGAGTTCCCAAAACTTATTAATCTTTTAAATCTTGACAAACCTATTTAACATAAAATTCATTCTTAGTGCCCAAGATCTGATAACCACTCCTATTTTTCCCATTCAATGATACCCAAAACGGACTATCTGTTTGAGAGGGGAATATCCATAGGAGATTTCGAAACCACCTTCATACCCTTCCTGACGGGCAGTTATCGATCTGAATGATCGCGCTGTGATTACACACCTCAGAATCTAGTAGTCATCACACCTCAATGTCTCTTGCAGGCTGTCAGTAACATTCATCCTAAAAAGAAGAAGCTCTCAGTAGCACCTTATATATAAAATTAAATACCTTTCCTTACCCAGAGATTTAAAATGAAGCATGCAACAAAAAGTAAAAACATTACAAAGAAATCAAACACTTAATTGAACAAATGAAAAAAACAATTCCTTCTCAAATAATCCACCATTCAGTGTTCACTGTCTGAAAAAAACTCTCCAGAGCCATCCATATCCAGGCCTCTCCATAAGCTCCATGTACAAACAACCTGTCCCTCTTCATGTATCTTTTTAACTTTTTTTTCTCAAAACTTTCCCACCACTGACAGCAGACTCACAGATCTATAGATCCCCAGCTTTTTCCTACCACCTTTCTTAAATTATAGCACGATGATAGCCACTATCCTGTCTTCAGGCACCTCAGCCTTGGCTGTCAATTATACGAATATCTCAGCGAAAGGCCCAGCAATCTGTTCCACAACTCCCTCACAGTCTGACATTTTACAAAATCACAGCATCATTTTATTCCAGAACGTGTGATGTGAAGTCAACAAACAGTCCGCCTTCCATCCACTTCTAACTTACACCATGGAGATAGCAGAATCTGGGAGGGTTTGGTCAAACCACTAACCCTGAAGAATCCTTCGAGAAGAATAAACCTTCCAGAAACAATGACCCAATGGGTTACATTTGTCTCTATGGGACTCGACCAGCCATGACCCTCCTGTGGTACACAATAGCATGAAACTACCTAACAGCACGGAGAAAGTGAGGACTGCAGATGCTGGAGATCAATGTCGAGAGTGTGGTGCTGGAAAAGCACAGCAGGTCGGGCAGCATCTGAGGAGCAGGAGAATCAACATTTTGGGCATAAGCCCTTCATCAGGAATGAGGCTTGCAGGCCGGGAGAGATAGATGGGAGGGGGCTGGGGGGTGGTGCTAGGGTGAAGGTAGCTGGGAAAGCGATAGGCAGATGAAGGTGAGGGAGAAGGTGATAGGTCAGGGGGCTGTGGGGTGGAGCAGACAGATGGGAAAGGTGATGGACAGGTCAGGAGGGCGATGCTGAGTTGGAGGCTTGGGACTGGGTTAATGTGGGGAGAGGGTACATGAGGAAATTGTTGAAATCCACATTTAACCCGAGTGGCTGCAGGCTCCCAAGGGAGAATATGAGGCATTCGTCTTCCAGGGAACACTTCCCCAATTATAGCACTTGGAAAGCATCTGGATGGATATTTGAATAAGAAGGGTTTAGAGAGATAAGGGCCAAATGCTGACAAATGGGACCAGGTCTGTTCAGGGTGGATGGCTTTTATGGAAGAGTCTGTTTCTGTGTTGTACACGTCTATGACTCTAAGTCATCAGTATAGAGAAAACCATGAGGCATGGTTATTGGCAGGTCATTTGGTTAAATGTTGAAAAATGTTTAGGTCAGCCCTGTGCCAGTACTTAGTCAGTCTGCCCCATGCACTTCCCAGTTGTTATCGAATCACAGAGATATACAGCATGGAAAAAGACCCTTCAGTTCAACCCATTCATGCGGAACAAATATCCGAAATTAATCTAGTCCCATTCACCAGCACTTGGCCCAAATTCCTCTAAACCCTTCCTATTAATATACCCATCCAGGTGCATTTTAAATGCTGTAATTGTGCCTGCTTTCATCACTTCCTCTGGCAGCTCATTCCATACACACATCACTCTCTGCAAGAAAAACACTGCACCTTAGGTCCTTTTGAAATCTTTCCCCTCTCACCCGGAACCTATGACCTCTAGTTTTGGACTCCTATCACCTGGGAAAAGGCGTTATCTATTTACTCTATCCCGGCCACTCCTGATTTTATAAATCCCTACAAGATCACCCCTCAGCCTCTGATGTTCCAGGGAAAATAGCCCCAGTCTATTCAGCCTCTCCCTATAGCTCAAACCTTCCAACCCTGGAAACATCCTTGTAAATGTTTTCTGAACCATTTCATGTTTCACAACATCTTTCCTATAGGAGGAAGACCAGATTCGAAAGCAGCATTTCAATAGTGGGCTAACCAATGTCCTTCACAGCCACAACATGACGTCCCAACTCCTATACTCAATGCACTGACCAATGAAAGAAACACAGGAATGCTTTCCTTTTGTGTTTTTGTGTTTCTCCGTGCACCTACGTCTTGTACTTAGGCACCTTCGTACGTGAGATGGCACCATGCTTGATGACATTGTCACACATTTCCCTGTACTCCTGTACTTGAGTACATGTGACAATAAAGCTTAAGTCTATATCTAAATACCTTCTTCGCTCCCCTGACTACCTGTGGCTCCATTTTCAAATATCTATGAACCAGCACTCCAAGGTCTCTTTGTTTAGCAACACTCCCCAGTACTTTACCATTAACTGCATATGTCCCACCCTGACTTGCCTTTCCAAAATGCAACACCACACATTTATCTAAATTAAACTCTATATGCCACTCCCCAGCCCAGCAACCCATCTGAACAAGGTCCTGTTGTACTCTGAGGGAATCTTCTAGACTGTCCACTACACCTCCAATTTTGGTGTCATCACAAACTTACTAATTATCCCTCCCATGTTCACATCCAAATTATGTTTATAAATGACAAAAAGTAGTGGACCCAGCATCGATCACTATGTCACACCGGTGGTCACAGGTCTCCAGTCTAGGAAACAACCTTCTATCACCACCCTCTGTCTCCAACCTTCTATATCTAATTGGCTAGTTCCCCTTGTGTTCCATGTGACCTAATCTTGCTCACCAATCTACCATGCAGAACTTTGCTGAACGCCTTACCGAAGTACTTATAGATCATGTTCACCACTCTGCCTTCATCAATCCTCTTTGTTACCTCTTCAAAAAACTCAATTAAGTTAGTGAAACATGATTTCCCACACACAATGCCCCATGTTGACAATCCCTAATCTGCCCTTGCCTTTCCAAATATATGTAAATCCAGTCTCTCAGGATCCCCTCTCAACATGTTCCCCACCACCAATGTCAGACTCACCGGTCTATCATTCCCTTGTCTCTCCTTACCACGTTTCTTGAATAATGGCACCACATTAGCCAATCTCCAGTCTTCTGGAATCTCACCCTTGACTACAGATTATACAAATATCTCAGCAAGGGGCAGAGCAATCACTTCTCTAGATTCCCACAGAGTTCAAGGTACACCTGAACAGTTCCTGAACAGTTTACCAATCTTTATCTGTTTTAAGATGTCCTGCACCTCCTCCTCTGTAATGTGGACATTTATCAAGATGTCACTATTTATTTCCCCAAGTTCTCTTGATTCCATCTTCTTCACAATAAACACTGATGTAAAGCATTTGTTTAGCATCACCCATATCTCCTGTAGTTCCACAGGTGGTCTTGCTGATCTTTATTCTCTCCTGAATTACCTTTTTCTCCTTAATGTAATCTTTTTGGATTCTCCTAACCCTGCTTGCCAACACTAATCTCATGTCCCATTTTTGTCTTCCTGATTTCCCTCTTATGTACACTTCTACTGCCTTTATACTATTCTAGGGATCCTCTTGATCCCTGCTGTCTACATCTGACATCTGCCTCTTGCTTATTCTTGAGCAAAACCTCATTTTCTCGCATCATTCAGCATTCTCTAAAGCTACCAGCCTTGCCCTTCACCCATATATGAGAACATACAGTCCCTGGACTCTCATCTCATTTTTGAAAGTTTCCCATTTTCCAGCTTTCCTTTTACCTGCAGACATTTGTCCCCAGGAGAAAGCTCTGGAGTATCAGAGCTGAAAATGTATTGCTGGAAAAGCACAGCAGGTCAGGCAGCATCCAAGGAACAGGAAGGGCTTATGCTCGAAATGTCGAATTTCCTGTTCCTTGGATGCTGCCTTACCTGCTGCGCTTTTCCAGCAATACATTTTCAGCTCGACATTTGTCCCCAATGAACTTTTGAAAGTTCTTGCTTAATATCATGAACATTGACCTTCCTATAAATTTAGAACTTTAGCTTTTAGATCCATTCTACTTTTCCAAGACGACTGAGAACCCTCGGAATCTATTAGCACACAAACCCACCAACACTCTCAAACAAAAACTAACAAACTTAAAAGACCCAGTAAAACCCATGGACAAACGCTACGTAGGAAAAACAGGAAGAAAGTTTGCCACCACGATACATGAGCACCAGCTAGCCACTAAAAGACATGACCCCCTCTCCCTCATAGCCCTATACACAGATGAAAAAAAAAGCACCATTTCGACTGGGACAACACATCTATTCTGGCTAAACAAAGACATGCCAGAGAATTCCTAGAGGCCTGGCACTCCAACCACAATGCCATAAACAAGCACATAGATCCAAATGCCATCTAACAACCCCTCAGAAAATGAACAGGAAATGACATCACCACAAACCCCAGGAACCCCATCCTGGAGAAAGATATAAATAGAAAGCAGGAGACAACAGATTCGCTTCACTTGGAGCTCACCACTGATGATGTTACCTAGCCAGGTAATGAAACGTCTGGATATCAAACCTACAGCTCAGTGAGCAAACCTACACTCTAAACCCCCTTTCCATCATTATTTTAAAACAAATAGAATTATGGTTCCTGGCCCCAAAGTGTTCCCCCACTGACACCTGAGTCATCTGCCCTGCCTTATCTCCAAAGAGTAGATCAACTTTTGTTCCTTTAGAAAGTACATTCACATACTGAATCAGAACATTTTCTTGTACACACTTAACAAATTTCTCTCCAACCAAGTCATTAACACAATGGCAGTCTCAGTCTATGCTTTGGAAAGTTATAATCCCTTTGCCATTACCAGCCTATTATTCTTACAGAAAATTGAGATCACCTAACAAATTTGCTTTTCGATTTCCCCTGACTGTTTGGAATCCATAGTACAATCCTAACAAGATGATTTTCCTTTTCTTATTTCTTGGTTCCAACTGAATAATTTCCCTGGATATATTCACAGGAATATCATCCCAAAATACAGGTGTAATATTATCCCTAATCGAAATATGCCTCTCTCTCCTCTCTTGCACCCCACCCCCTCACCCCCACCATCCCTCCCCCAACTTTCAATCCTTCCTTGAGCATGTATGCCCTGGAACATTGGGCTGCCAGTCCTGTCCATGCCTGAGCCTCGGTTCTGTAATTGCTATGATATCCCAGTCCCGTGTTCCCAACCATGCCCTGAGATCATCTGCCTTACCTGTTCGACCACTTGCATTGAAATAATAGTTTAATTTATCAGTCTTACCTCGCTGTCTGCTTTTTTCCTGCCTGCCCAAGTGTAATTGACTTGCCCCTTTTCCCAACTATACCCAGTTTCAGACTGATCCCTTTCCTCACTATCTCCCTCGGTGTTAATTCCATCCCCATCTTCCCCAACCCAAGCAGCTCGAGCAACTCTCCCCACCAGTATATTGCAATTCAGGTACAACCTTTCCTTCTGATCCAGGTCTCTTCTACCCCAGAAGAGATTCCTCTGCACTCCAGTTCCGACTCCCACTGGGACACGGCACTGGGAGTAATCCAGATATTACTGCTGTAGGAGTGACTGCTGTCTCTGAGGCAAGAAGACTCTGAAGGCCTGGGCAATTCAGCAGGAACAGCAGTTTATTCCAGCGGAAATCGATTACAGCCAGGAGAGGAACTCAAAACCGTCACACAGGACAACCCAGCTGTCTCTGTCAGACACCCGTACAATACCATTCTTACACTTTCTGACATCAAAGTTATGTCAGTCTACAAACTAACTGTTCTTGTGCAGTTAATCAGATCAAGTTCACAAGTCAACCAACTGGGTGATGATTACATCAGGTCAGAAAATCAGTTGGCCAGGCAGTTAATTCTATCAGGAGGCGAAAGTGAGGTCTGCAGATGCTGGAGATCAGAGCTGAAAATGTGTTGCTGGAAAAGCGCAGCAGGTCAGGCAGCATCCAAGGAGCAGGAAATTCGATGTTTCGGGCATAAGCCCTTCTTCAGGTCTTCTTCTATCAGGTCTGTAAATTAATTACATCCAATTAATAATTCAATTAACTCGGCATTTTGATTACAGCAGATCCCTGTGTATGACATACCTACCAGTCAGATTCAAACACACGGTGCCTGTTCGCTGATGTGGTCACTTGTTTATCTTGTAATCTTTGTCCCTGAATATCCTGTGATCTGCTGAGGTTCTGCCCTGGTCACCCAGATCAGTTCATCATTAACAATGTCTCTGTGGGCTTGCTGGCGAGTCTTCACTGATGCAGAGAGACAATCACCTTCAAACATCTTATTCTATGGGTTTGTGAGATATTGTACTATATGTTTCTTTATTTTTATATTAAGGTCCTTTATTTGCCAACCCACTCACAATCGCTCGATATTTACTCCTGCATTGCATTCAGTCATTCATCAAACTGTGGTCTCCCCACTCCCCAACGCACTGTCTCACCCAAAACTATGAAAAGATGAGAATACCAATCCCCCTCAGAACCATCTACCGGGACTTGAACAGCTTGCAGACAATCAAACAAGTTGGCTCCATCAGCACGGACCTGTTAGATACAGATTGAATGGGGTCTCTGTCCCCTTTAAGAAAGTTACTGTCAAATCGCGTTTCCGTGAAATGGAATGAATGAGGGAGGAAACCGGCGATAGGGAATGAAATCTCAAAACCCAGCCGCGGGAATCCGTTTGCTAAGTCCTCTGCTTTTATTAAGTACATCTATAAGTTCTGATTTGGTTAAATCATATCAGCCTGATATTCTTTCTCATAGTCTCTACCCTAAAAGGACTCACACCCTCATCCCCCTCCTACAACTACCCTCGGGGATCGACTTTTTAAGTTCCTGCCTAAATTCCTATTTTCTCTCCTCAGAACCTGGTCCTTTTCCCATCCTGTATCATGGGAAACAGCAACATCCTGCTGGTCCCTCTCCCCTTTGGGAATATTCTGCACCCTCTCTGAGATAGTTCGGAATTGTCTGTAGTGAGGGGATATTTGAATAACTGCCTGGGCCCAGTTTGGAAGCTCCCTGGACAGATTTCAGATCCCATCATTGACTCACTCTTTATTGGAGGGACAGTGAGGTGCAGCAGCACTATATTTGAACTCAGGCCTTTCCGAAGCCGTTCACAATGTATTTGGTCGGACAGTGTGTTGGGAAGGTGACTCAGCTGGTTACTACAGTTATTGAACAGAGTTGTGTACTCTGATTATCGAAGTGAAAAATAATTAAATTGTCTTCAACTGAAAAAAATAGTTTAGTTCAGCTTGATTTTAAAATGGAAAGAAATCAAGAGTTGTTAACTCTTTATTGTAGAAAACATAAAACTGCCCTGCAGTATATTCCTCACAGACATATCCACGAACATAGTCACACTCACAGAATCCCACTTTACAGACAATGTCCCAGACAACACAATGACCATCTCAGGGCAGGTCCTGTCCCACTGGCAGGACAGAGCCAGCAGAAGGAACAGCTCCGTGGGAGACAGTCAAGAGGGCTGTGCTCTGGAAGTGCTCAGCATTGATGCCAGACCCCAGGAAGCCTCATGACATCAGGTTAAACACAGACACGGAAACATTCTGTGTGTCTTAAAAAGTATTAAGGTCAATAAGTCCATGGGTCCTGATGGGATCGATCCCAGAATATTGAGGGAGACAAGAGAACAAATTGCTGCAGCATTAACAGACATCTTTGTATTCTCTCTGGCCACAGGTGAGGTCCCAGAGGACTGGAGAATAGCTGATGTTGTCCCATTGTTTAAGAAGGGTAGCAGGGATAATCCTGGGAATTACAGACCTGTGAGCCTTATGTCAGTGTTAGCGAAATGATTGGAAAAAATTCACCCAGACAAGATCTATCCGCATTTCGAAGAAAATGGATTTATTAGTGACAGACAGCATGGTTTTGTGCGGGAGAAGTCGTGCCTTTCTAAATTGACCACATTTTTTAAGGAGATGATGAAGATGATTGATGAGGGAAAACCAGTTGATGTTGTCCACATGGACTTCAGTAAAACCTTTGACAATGTCCCTCATGGCAGACTGGTACAAAAGGTGAAGTCACATGGTATCGGGGTGAGCTGGCAAGATGGATTTTCCTATTTAGAACTGACTCAATCACAGGAGACAGAGGGAGTGGTGGAGGATGCTTTTCAGAATGGAGGGCTGTGACTAGTGGTGTTCACAGGGATCAGAGCTGGGACCTCTACTCTTCATGACCTTTATAAATAATTTGGAGGAATACATGGTTGGTCTAAGTTTGCAGATGATAAAAAGATTGGGGTGATACAAAGATTGATGGAGTTGTAGATGTTGAAGAGGATTGTCAGAGGATACAACAGGATATTAGATCAGTTGGAGGCATGGTCAGAAAAATGGCAGATGGAGCTTAATCCAGACAAATGTGAGGTGATACATTTGGGAAGGCCAAGTACTGTTGGAAATTAAACAGTGAATGGCAGAACCCTTCGCAGCATTAATATGCAGAGGGATCTGGGTGTGCACATTCGCAGATTACTGAAGTGGCAGTGCTGGTGGATAAGGGGGTTAAAAAAAAGCCTATGGCAAGTTTGGAAGGAACATTGAGTATATGGATAGTACAAAGATGTGCAGGTTAGGTGAAGTGGTCAAGCTAAATTTCCCATGGTGTTCAGGGATATGTAGGTTAGGTGCATTAGTCAGGGGAAATATAGAGTAATAGGGGAGGGGAGTGGGTCAGGGTGGGATACTCTTCACAGGATTGGTGTGGACTTGTTGGGCCAAATGGCCTGTTTCCACACTGTAGGCATTCTATGATTTCTATGTTCAGAAAGTTATGCTTTGTATGGATTTGTAGAACTTCAGTTAGACTGCACTTGGAATATTGTGTCCAGTTCTGATCACCACACTACTAGAAGGACGTTGATGCTTTGGAGGGGGTTCAGAATAGGTTTTCCAGGGTGTTACCTTGGTATGGGGGATTTTGAAGAAAGGTTAGATAGACTGGATTTGTTTTCACTGGAATGCAGGACATTGAGGGCTGACCCAGTAGAAGTTTATAAGATTGTGAATGGCATTAGATGAAGTGGAAATATGAGGCTTTTTCACATTTTGGGGGGGGGGGGAATCAATTCTGAGGGGCACAGGTTCAAACCACAAGGAGGGAAGTTTAAAAAAGATGTGCAAGGCACATTTTTCACACAAAGGGTGGTGAGTGCCTGGAATGTACTGCCAGAGGAGGTGGTGGAAGCAGACACATTAGCAGCATTCAAGGGAACACCTAGACCAATACACAAACAGGAAGGGAATAGAGGGATACAGATCCTGGAAATGAAGACGGTTTTAGTATGGAAGGGTAAAATGTGTCAGCACAGGCTTGTAGGGCCGAAGGGCCTGTCCTGTGCTGCATTGTTCTTTGTTCTTCTCTGTTCAGTGAGTTCTTCCTGCATTTAAAACACTGCAACAGGGATGCTATGAAACAACTCCAGGTCACTGAGATACAGACCCACCTTGGAGGATACACTCCCAGATGTGGCTTTCCCAGACTAGTGCACATGGAAGTTTGAGTATTGAGTTTTACTTTAAAAAGACCCCTCCCCTGGATACTATTCAGACAAAAATATCAGTGCAATCATATTTTCAGAATGGCAGTGTCTTTCCAGTCAGATCAGTACTCCGAACCCCTTGATTAGATTTCAGTCTGTAACTCACTCCAGGATATTTACTATTCAATATAGAAACGTGTTGGAAAAGACAAGAAAGAAATCACTGGAGAACTGCAGCAGGTCAGGCAGCATCTGTGGGGGTGAGAGAGTTGCTTATCCAGTGTCACTGGGTATTTGAAACAAGGATCCCTTCCTCCCAGGAACTGAGACTTCTCTGAACTGTTTCCAGCACAAGTATATCCTTTTAATAAAGGAAACCAAAACTAAACGCAATCCTCAATGGGTGTTCTGAACAGTGACTGTGCGGTTGTAAGAACTCCCTCCTTTTAGATTAGATTACTTACAGTGTGGAAACAGGCCCTTCGGCCCAACAAGTCCACATCGACCCGCCAAAGCGTAACCCACCCATTCCCCTACATTTACCCCTTTACCTAACACTACGGACAATTTAGCATGGCCAATCCGCCTGACCTGCACATCTTTGGACTGTGGGAGGAAACCGGAGCACCCGGAGGAAACCCACGCAGACACGGGGAGAATGTGCCAGGTCTCTTGCGCTGTGAGGCAGCAGTGCCACCCACTGTGCCACCGTGCTGCCGTACATTACTCTCTTACATTAAAGGTCAATATTCCATCTGACTACCGAATTATTTAATGTACCTGTATGCTACTCTTTTAGATTCCTGTACAAGAACAGGTAAATCCCCCTCCTCCAGAATTCTGTCATCTCTCTCCTTTTAAATAATTCTCTGCTCTCTGTTATTCCTGTCAATCAAACAACCTCATGCCACAGCCACATTATACTCCAGGTTCCTTTTCCTTCCCATTTACTCAACCGAACCCAGTAGTTTAATGTGATTATAATAGTTGAGGTCACAGCATTGATCCCTGTGACACTCCATTAGTTACCAGTCTGAAACTGAAGCCTTTATTCTGATTCTGTTTCCTGTTAATCAGGCTTTCATCTTCTACCCAGCTTATATATCATCACTGGCAAAATGCAACAATATCTTATGCAGCATCTTTTACACAGCTTCTTGTACAGGGCTTTATAAAATCATGAGGGGCCAGAGACAAGATGAATAGCCAAGGCCTTTTCCCCAGGACAGGGGAGTCCAAAACCAGATGGCACAGGTTTAAGGTGAGAGGGGAAAGATTTAAAAGGGACCTGAGGGGTAACATTTTCATGCAGAGGGGGTGTGTGTATGGAATGGGCTGCCAGAGAAAGTGGTCCAGGCAGGTACAATTACAACATTTTGGAGACATTTGGACAGGGACATGAATAGGAAAGATTTAAAAGGATAAATAAATATTGAACTGTTTCCAGAACACTGAAAGCAAATGTAATCTTGAACAACTCTATTGCAATCCTTGTCCAGAATTACATGTGAAACAATCAATTTACTGAATTTGCCTGTGCCAAGGATGTGTTAATGGGATATTACTCTATTGCAGCAGTTGCTGTTTATGAGTTAATTAACCCAATATCCTGCTAAGTTTTCCAATAGTTATTCCAACGCTTCTTTTTTTTGTCTGTAATTTGATTTTGATTTTATTGTCACATGTACTCAGTACAAAGGTACAGGAATACAGTGAGAAGTGTATAATGTCACCACACAATGCACCATCTTAGGGACAAATACCTAGTCATATAATCTTAAGAAGAAGGTAGAAAGAAAGAACAAACTTAAAAATTAAACTTTTTTTTGTTTTTACAGTAATAATAGCGCTGCTTAAAATATATGATGTCAGGAGTGTGATGGAATCCTTCCCACTTGCCTGGGTGGGTACAGCTCCAACAACACTCAAGAAGCTTGACACCATCCAGGAACAAGCAAACCGCTTGATTTGGCACCACATCTACAAACATTCAATCCCTCCACCACCGGTGCTCAGGAGCAGCAGTGTGTCTATCTACAAGATGCACTGCAGAAATTCACCAAAGACCTTTAGGCAGCACCTTCCAACCCCCCGACAGCTTCTATCTAGAAGGACAATGAGCAGCAAGTACCTGGGAACATCACTGGCAAGTTCCCCTCCAAGCCACTCACCATCCTGACTTGGAAATATACTGTTGTTCCTTTGCAGTCGTTGGGTCAGAATCCTGGAATTCCCTCCCTACCAGCATTGTGGATCAACCACACCTGGCTGAGAGATGGTCACACCGGGTCGAGAGATCTGTAGGCCAGGCTGAGAGATCACCACACCGGGCAGAGAAATAGGTATGCCGGGCTGAGATAACACCATGCTGGGCTAAGATCCTCAGGCTGGGCTAAGTGATCACTATGCTGGGCTGAGAGATCATCACATCGGGCCGAGAGATCACCATGCTGGGCTGAGAGATCACCATGTCGGGCTGAGAGATTGCCACACTTGAATAGTTAAAACATTCAGCATGTTGCTGTGCAGAGGGACCTGGGTGTCCTTGTGCATGAATCACAGAAGATTGGTCTGCAGGTGGAACAGGCTATTAAAAAGGCAAATGGAATTTTGTCCTTCATTGCTAAAGGGATTGAGTTTAAAAGCAGAGAGGTTATGTTGCAGCTGTATAGGGTGCTGGTGAGGGCACAGTTGGTGTACTGCATGCAGTTTTGGTCTCCTTGTGAAAGGACAGACTGGCACTGGAGGGGGTACAGAGGAGGTTCACTCGATTGATTTCAGAGTTGAGAGATTTGGCTTCTGAGGAGAGACTGAGTAGACTGGGATTATATTCACTGGCCCCATAATGTCTTCTCTAACCTCTTGCAGTGCTCTTGGAAATATTGGCCAGGACCAGGAGATTTATCCACCTTCATACATTCTAACACCCAACACCTCCTCTACTGTGATACACACTGTCCCCAAGATATCACCACTAACGTCCCCTAGTTCCCAATCTTCATGTCTTTTTCCATGGTAAACACAGAGGAGAAATATTCATTGAGAACCTCACCCATCTCCTGTGGTTCTACACATACGTGTCTCTAGTTATTCTTTCTCCTTTTTACTTAAAGAATCTCTTTGGAGATTTGGTGGTTGTTTAAAGGCGCGAAGTGGAGATATGGGGAAGGTCTTGGTGAGGTGCTCATCCTCATTGATAATGTGTTGCAGGCTGTGAAGAACATGGTGTAGTCTTTTGGCTCCTGGGAAGTACTGGACAATGGAGGGTACCCTGTCAGTTGCAGCCTGTGTCTATCTCCTGAGGAGGTCATTATGGTTTCTCACTGCGGCACGTTGGAACTGGTGGTTGATGAGTTGAGCATCATATCCCGTTCTTATGAGGGCATCCTTGTCCACACAATCTTGTCACAGTGAACACTGTAAAATGTATCAGAGTGTTGAAACTGATACCACCATTACCTGTGGGACACCACCCCCCAGGTACATTGCAGGTAATCATGTGACTCGGCCAACGTGGTCCATCTCCTCCGCTGCAGGCAAAGATGCCCCGAGGCATGGTACATTGGCAAGACCGAGGAGAGGCTATGGCAACGGATGAATAGACACCACACAACAATCAACAGACAGGAGTGTTCCCTCCCAGTCGGAGAACACTTCAGCGGTCCAGGACACTCGACCCTCAGACCTTTGGGTGACCACCCTCCAAGATGGACTAAAGGACAGGCTACAACACAAAGTGGGTGAGCAGAAGCTGGTAGCCAAATTTGGTACTCATGGGGATGGCCTCAACTGAGACTTTGGGGTCATGTCATACTCCAAGTGACCCCACTTCACTACACACACTCTCTCAAAAACTTACACACACACACACACACACACACTCCTACAGACACATACACTCATGCAGACCCTCTCTCATACACAAGCTCTCTCTGATATGCTCATACATACACACCCACTCTCACACATACACACACCCTCTCATCTACTTATACAGCTTTCACACACACTCAGACACATGCGCACACTCTCTCACAGACACTCAAACACCCCCTCCCCCCACCGCGCGCGCGCGCGCACACACACTCACGCACACAAGTTTGTGGGGACAATTTGTACTTGCAGAATTACATTTGATTTTGCTAAAAAAAACTATATGAGATTCTGAAAATCCGTTTTTTTCAGAAAAAGAATCAGTCTGAACATCTGGGCACAGACAGCCTCCCACAGGGTACCTCACACCTTCAATACATTACCTGAGCTGATATGGCATCTACTGGTAAAATTCACTTGAGAATGTAACTTTAATAAAAACGTTCTGGGATTTCCATATGAAACAACTGAAAACAACATGGTTATTCTAAAAGATGAGAAACATAACAAACAATCCAGGTCTTTTTCAATAAATAATTTCAGTTGCATCACACTGCAAACTTTTGCAATAAATTCTGTGTCTTATATTCCACAACCACCTGACGAAGGAGTGTCGCTCCAAAAGCTAGTGCTTCCAAATAAACCTGTTGGACTATCACCTGGTGCTGTGTGATTTTTAACTTTGTTCACCTCAGTCCAACATCGGCTCCTCCAAATCAGGATTGATGAAGGCAGTGTGGGTCATCGCTTTTTGTCATTTATATAAATGATTTGAATGTGAACATTGGAGGTAGAGTCAGTAATTTTGAAGATGACACCAAATTTGGATACGTCGTGGACAGCAAAAATTCCCACAGAGTACCATGGCACCTTGATCAGATGGGTTACTGGGCTGAGGAGTGGCCGATGGAGAATAATTTAGATAAGTGTGAGGTGCTGCATTTTGGGAAGGCAACTCAGGATGGGACATAGGCACTTAACGGTAAGATCTGGGGAGTGTTTCTTAACAAAGAGACCTTGGAGTGGTGGTTCAAAGATGTTTGAAAATGGAGTCATGGGTGGACAGGGGAGTGAAGAAGATGTTTGTTATTTAGATTCAGATGTAAATTTTATTGTTACATGTTCTCAAGTACAGGAGTACAGGAGTACAGTGAAATGTGTACAATGTCATCAAACACGGTACGTGTAGTAATACAAAAACTAAGTTAGAGGGAAAGCATGACTGTGTTTTTTAGTATAAGTAGAAAAATCAAGAAATAAAGTTAAATGTTAACATTACAGTCCTTCGTTGTGTTAAGTGGAACAATAAAGTAATAACAGTAAAGGTTGCCCAGTGTTTCTGAAGTGCACTCCCTGTGAAGGCTCGATCCTCTTTGCTTGGGCCCGCTGTTTGGGAATCTGCCTCCCTGCTCTCAATGCTGCAGATGCTGGGGGTTGGGGTGGTGGGTGGGGGGTATCTCCCTCATCGACACTTCGCGCTTGCTCAGGTTTAGGACCATTCGGGGCAGCCATTTTGGCGCCAAGCGATTTGGCGCGGCCTGTTTGCCGCAGCCCATTTGCCGCAGAGCCATTTAGGCGCAGAACTATTTTGGCGCAGCTCATATTTATTCCTCTTCAGGCTTAGTTAAAGCATTAATGAAAGCAATAAAAATAAAAATAATGTTATTTTCTTTAGTAAAAGTGTTAAAAAGAAAAAAGAAATAAAAGAAACAAGTTAATTACGAAAAATCTAAAACATGACGTTTATTCAAAATTATGGGCAATCCCTTGTAAATATTCAACATCATTTCTCTCACTAAATTTTCTTACGAGTGTTTGCATTCTAGCGTCTGCTTCCCTGAATTTCTTTAATTTCAACAGAATATCGTGCCCTGCTACGAGATGCTCATAGTAAATGTCCCTTCCACTCCATTCTGATCCTTTCGTGAACGGTCAATAAATTTCCTAATAACTGGATATTCCACTCCAAGTTCACATTGTAATCTCCTGTGGGCAGCTTCTGCATGATTGTTTGTTCTGTCCACATTGTTTAAAGTTCTTTCATATAAATTTCACATTCCAACTGGAAAAAGCGGTGGACGCCTACCATTTCCTCTGGGTAATCTTCTACCTCCATAGTTACCCTCGAACCAGCCCAGCAGCAGCTGCAGTTCATCTGGAAGCACATCAGCCAAATGTTCCATGTTTTCAATCGGAATCAATGCAAGACCAATTACCATTTTAGCTCTCAAAGAAAACTCCAAGTCGATGTTATACTTACCCAAGTGTCCCAAACTGGCAAGATGTTTTCTCATATTTTGAGCCAGGTGAAAAAAACATCCCCGGATTTCTGCAGAAGGAAAATGCTGCTGTAAACGTTTGAAATTTGCAAGTTCAAAGTCCCAGCTGATAATGTCAGGGTGGCATTCAGGGTGTATTTCCAGAACCATTTCAAATAACTTATCATCTGTTGTTTGTAACTTATTTGGGAGTAAAGCATACAACAGTGTGAACACACCTTGATGTATTTCCTCTAAAATAACATAAACTTGTGAAAATAGAGGTGGGGAAATTTTGAATGTTCCATCAACTTATAACATTTTTGATTGCTTCAGAAACGCGACATTCCTTTTTCTTCCAAATATAAGAATTCTGCAGGTGGTGCTCCTGCTGTAAAGATAGTAAAAATTGTTCTTCATTATATTAATTAACAGAATATGTTTTAAAGCTATCAGGAATTACAAGTTCTACTAAATTCCTTGGAATTACTGGGTAAGCAGCAATTTCTTTCCTTGTCCAACTAATCCTTGTCTTCAGTGCTCTCTTGTTAGGCATCGTTCCTTGGCAAGCTTCCGACATATATTCTAGGCACTCGGTAATCACTTGTAAACTTCCCTTGACATTTCAGCAGCTCATACTTTTATCTTTGAAATGACAGTTTGTCTTTCCACCTTCTTTAATGGGTTATATTTTATTTTAATAATAACTACAAACTGCTGGAAACCGAATATCTGCGCCAAAACGGTTCTGCGCCTGAATGGGTCTGTGCACCAAACAGGCCGCACCAAATTGCTCACGCCAAAATGGCTGCACCGAATGGCCAGAAGGGCCGAAGGTGCCTGTTCCACAATCTTGGATACTTGCTCTCTCTCTCCCTCTCACTGCCCGCTCCCACTCTCTCTCCCTCTCACTGCCCGCACTCACTCTCTCTCTCCCTCACACTAACGGCTCCCCCTCTCTCTCTTCCTCACACTGCCCGCTCCCACTCTCTCTCTCCCTCACACTAACGGCTCCCCCTCTCTCTCTCCCTCACACTGCCAGCTCTCACTCTCTCTCTCCCTCTCACTGCTGGCTCCCACTCTCTCTCTCTCCCTTACACTGACTGCTCCCACTCTCTCTCTCCCTCACACTGCCAGCACTCACTCTCTCCCTCACACTAACGGCTCCCCCTCTCTCTCTCTCCCTCACACTGCTGGCTCCCACTCTCTCTCTCTCCCTTACACTGACTGCTCCCACTCTCTCCCTCACACTAACGGCTCCCCTCTCTCTCTCTCCCTCACACTGCTGGCTCTCACTCTCTCTCTTCCTCACACTAACGTCTCCCACTCTCTCTCTCCCTCACACTGCCGGCTCCCCCTCTCTCTCTCTCCCTCACACTGCCGGCTCCCAATCTCTCTCTCCCTCACACTGCCAGCACTCACTCTCTCTCTCCCTCACACTAACGGCTCCCCCTCTCTCCCTCACACTGCTGGCTCCCACTCTCTCTCTCTCCCTTACACTGACTGCTCCCACTCTCTCTCTCCCTCACACTGCCAGCACTCACTCTCTCCCTCACACTAACGGCTCCCCTCTCTCTCTCCCTCACACTGCTGGCTCCCCCTCTCTCTCTCCCTCACACTGCTGGCTCCCACTCTCTCTCTCTCCCTCACACTGACTGCTCCCACTCTCTCTCTCCCTCACACTGCCAGCACTCACTCTCTCCCTCACACTAACGGCTCCCCCTCTCTCTCTCCCTCACACTGCTGGCTCCCCCTCTCTCTCTCCCTCACACTGCTGGCTCCCCCTCTCTCTCTCCCTCACACTGCCCGCTCCCCCTCTCTCTCTCCCTCACACTACCGGCTCCCACTCTCTCTCCCTCACACTGCCCGCTCCCACTCTCTCTCTCCCTCACACTGCCAGCACTCACTCTCTCCCTCACACTAACGGCTCCCCCTCTCTCTCTCCCTCACACTGCTGGCTCCCACTCTCTCTCCCTCACACTGCTGGCTCCCACTCTCTCTCTCCCTCACACTGACTGCTCCCACTCTCTCTCTCCCTCACACTGCTGGCTCACTCTCTCTCTCCCTCACACTAATGGCTCCCACTCTCTCTCTTCCTCACACTAACGGCTCCCACTCTCTCTCTCCCTCACACTGCCGGCTCCCAATCTCTCTCTCCCTCACACTGCCCGTTCCCACTCTCTCTCTCTCCCTCACACTGCCGGCTCCCAATCTCTCTCTCCCTCACACTGCCCACTCTCACTCTCTCTCTCCCTCACTTGCCCACTCCCACTCTCTCTCGCCCTCACTCTGTCCACTCCCAATCTCTCTCTCCCTCACACTTCCTGCTCCCACTCTCTCTTTCCCTCACATTGCCCGCTCCCTCTCTCTCTCCCTCACACTGCCTGCTCCCACTCTCTCTCTCTCTCACACACTGCTGGGTCCCACTCTCTCTCTCCCTGACACTCCTGCTCACTTTCTCTCTCTCCTCTGCACTACCGGGTCCCACTCTCTCTTCTCTGCAGTGCTGGGGAATGCTTGCCTTTCTTGGTCAGTGCATTGAGTATAGGAGTTGGAAGGTCATGTTGTTTCTGTGAAGGACATTGGTTAGCCCACTATTGGAAGACTGCATTCAATTCTGGTCCCCCTCCTACAGGAAGGATGCTGTGAAACTTGATAGGGTTCAGAAAAGGTTTTCAAAAATGTTGCCAGGGTTGAAGGGATTGAGCTATCAGAAGGGGCTGAATAGGCTGAGGGTATTTTCCCTGGAGCGTCAGAGGCTGAGGGGTGACCTGACAGAGATTTATAAAATTATGAGGGGCAGGGATAAGGTAAATAGCCAATATCTATTTCCCAGGTGAGAGGAGTCCAAGACTAGAGGTCAGAGGTTAAGTTTGGAGGGGAGAGATTTAAAAGGAAGCTCAGGGGCAGTTTTCTTCTTTCAGAGAGTGATGTGTGCATGGAATGAGCTGCCAGAGGAAGTGGTAAAAGTGGGCACAATTCTAACATCTCAATGGCATCTGGATGGGTATATTAATAGGAAGGGTTGAGAGGGATGTGGGCTAAGTGTTCCCTGGAGAAAAGACCTTGCCAATCACCCTCTCCATGCCCTTGATGATTTTACAAACCTCTATGAGGTCACCCCTCAGCCCCCGATACCTCAAACCCTTGACCCCAGTAACATTCTTATAAATTTTTTCTGCAACATTTCAACTTTAACAACATCTTTCCTATAGCAGGGAGACCAGAACTGAATGTAATATTTCAAGAGTGGCCTAACCAATGTCATGTGGGGCCACACTCCTACACTCAGTGCACTGACCAAGAAAGGCACTCTGTAATTCTGCCCCCTGGACCAAATCCTTAATGAAGCTGTTGCAAAGGTGATGGAATACTGCAGCACATGGGGTCTCACACTGAATCCCCCATCAACCACATCCAGTGTATGTCAGCTGATGCTTTAAATCAGAAACAAAAGCAAAACTTGCTGGAAAAGCTCAACAGCATCTGTGAAGAGAAATCAGAGATAACCTTTCGTGTCCAGTGATTGTTCTTCAATACTAACCGTGTCCACTTTAATTGTCCAATAAACACAGGTCCACCCATTTGTTTGGTTTAATCTTCAGACTGAAATCTGTTGAACACAAAGTGCACAAATGTGCCTGGTTATCACACCCAGATCAAATTATTATAAAGGTCAAGCACTTTGAAAATATCTCATTCGGATACTAACTTCCTTAACAAATTATTTTCATGACAATATTTTAACTGTGTTTTCAAATATTCTTCAGTCCAGATACGAAGACATTTTAAATTGCTTCCACCTCTCTCCCGTGTGAGTATTCTGGTATATGAAGGTCAGTGTCTGTGTGATGCTATGTATGTAGGCCATGCCTCTGAAAGACTGACAGATTGTTCCAAACAGCATTTCTCTTCAGGTCTTCACAACAAACAGGTTACTGCCTGGACCCTACCAGCTTACACTCACAAAACCTAAAACCCAGTGCCCACCATTGGTTGTGATTGGGTAACATTTTAAATGAATTCTAATCCATTCCTGGGCATCGCTGGTTGGGCCGGCAATTATTGCTCATCCCTAGTGGTTGTTGAGAATGTGCTGTGGGTTTGGAAAGTACTGTCTAAGGAGCTTCTGTGAATTTCTGCAGGGCCCCTTGTCGATGGTGCACATTGCTGCTCCTGCGGGTCAGTGGTGAAAATAACATGGATGTTTGTGGATGTCGTGGTAATCAAATGGACTCTTTTATCCCGGCTGGTGCCAAGCTTCTGAAATACTGTTGGAGCTGCCCCCATCCAGGCCTATGGGGAGTATTCCATCACAATCCTGACTGGTGTATTGTAGATGGTGGACGGTCTGTGGGGAATCAGGAGGTGAGTCATTCACTGCTGTATTCCAAGCCTCTGACCTGCTCTGTTGTCACTGTATATATATATCACTAGTACAATTCAGTTTCTGGTCAGTGGTAACCCCAAGGTGTTGACAGGAGAGGATTCAACAAGAGCAACCCCATTGAACTTCAAAGGATGATGGTTTGATTCTCTGTTGTTGGAGATGATCTGGGATAAAGTGGGGGAGGTGAAATGAAGAAACTGGTGAAATCTACATTGATCTGATGTGGTTGGAGGGTCCCAAGGTGGAAGATGAGGCGTTCTTCCTCCAGGTATCAGGTGGCTCGAGTTTCACAGTGGAGGAGGCCCAGGGCTTGCATATCCTTGGCAGAGTGGGAGGGGGAGTTAAAGTGTTCAGCCACAGAGTGGGGGGCTGTTTAGTGCATGTATCCCAGAGAGGTTCTCTGCAATATTCCACGATGAGGTGCCCTGTGTCCCTAATGGAGAGGAAACCACACTGAGAGCAATGGACACAGTGGATGATGTGTATGGAAGTTCAGGTAAATCTTGGCTGGATTTGGAAGGATCCTTTATCGGAGGTGGGGTGGGGGGGGGGGGGGTAGTGTGAGTGCAGGTTTTTCACTTTTTGCAGTGGTCAGGGAAGGTGCCAGGGGTGGAGGGTGTGTTGGTGGGGATATGGATCTGCCAAGGGAGTCATGGAGGGAATGGTCTCTGCGAAACACAGATAGGGGTGGGGAGGGAAATATATCCCTGGTAGTGGGGCCTGTTTGTAGGTGGCAGTAATGGCAGAGGATGATGCGTTGGTGGATGGTGGAGTAGAAGTGAGGACTTGGGGGTTCTGTCCTTGGTGTGATTGGAGAGATGGGCTTCAAGGGCACAGGTGCAGGGAGTGGAGTAAATGCATTGGAGGGCATTGTCAACCACGTGGGAGGGGAAACTGTGGTCATTGAAGAAGGAGGCCATCTGGGATGTTCAATGGTGGAATTGGTCCACCTGGGAGCAAATGCGGCAGAGATGGAGGAATTGGGAAGCAGGGAGTGGGCGTGGGAGGAGGTGTAATCCAGGTAGCTGTGGGAGTCTGTGGGTTTGAGGTAGATGTCCGTGTTGAGTCTGTCGCCGGAAATGGAGATGGGGATGCCCAGGAAGGAGAAAGATCCCTTCCTAACATGGTGCCATTATTTAAGAAGGTGGTAAGGAAATGCCAGGGAACTATAGGCTGGTGAACCTGTCATCAGTGATAGGTGAGCTTTTAGAAAAAAAATCAAGTTAAAAAAGTACATGAGGAAGGACAGATTGTTTATACACGGAGCTTGTGGAGAGGCCTGTATAGGGACGGCTCGGGAGAGGTTTTTGTATCCGGACAGTGAAAGCTGAATGTTGGATTATTTGAGGAGGAGCTTGTTTTCTCATTTTTTGAGTTAAGTGTTTGATTTCTTTTTAATATTTATATTATTAATTTTTCTTTTCATGCTTTATATTAAATCTGTGGGTAAGGAAAGATAGTTTAATGTAATATATAAGGTGCTGTTGAGAGCTTTTTCTTTGTAGGATTAATGTTACTGATGGCAGGTAAGAGATGTTGAGTGTGGTGACGAATAGATTTAGTGAAGTGATTACACAGCAAGATCGTTCAGATAGGTAACTGTCCGTCAGGGAGGGTACGAAGGTGGTTTAGAAGTCTCCTGTGGCTATTCCTCTCTCAGACAGATATTCCATTTTGAATATTGTTGAATGAGAAAAATAGAAATGGTCATCAGATCATGTTAAACTTGTTTGTCAAGATTTAAAAGAATAAAGGTTTTCAGGAACTCTCCTGTGAGGGGCAGAGAACAGAAGATTCTGCGGGAGTGAGTGTGAATCGAGGATAGTACATTGCTTTCCCACTGCCAGGGTGAAGGATGTCTCAAAATGTTTGAAGCAGATTGTAAAGTGGATGAGTGAGAAACCGGAAGTTGTTGTACATATTGATAGGAATGACATAGTTAGAGATAGGGTTAAAGGGTTAGAGTGGCATGGGGTCAGCATGGTGGCTCAGTGGTTAGCATTGCCACCTCACAGCACCAGGGTACCAGGTTTGATTCCAGCCTCAGGTGACTGTCTGTGTGGAGATTGCACGTTCTCCCTGTGTCTGCGTGGGTTTCCTCTGGGTGTTCCGGTTTCCCCCCACAGTCCAAAGATGCACAGGTCAGGGTGAATTGGCCATGTTAAATTGCCCGTAGTGTTAGGGGCATTAGTCAGAGGGAAATGGGTCTGGGTGGGTTACTCTTTGGAGGGTCGGTATGGTCTTGTTGGGCCGAAGGGCCTGCTTCCACTCTGAAGGGAATCTAATCTAGTCAGTGAGTATAACTGGTCAGGTAAATGGTTAAAAAAGAACAGAATATAAAAAAATAGTAATCTCTGGTTTACTTCTGGTGCCAAGTTCTAATGAGGGAAGGAATAAAAGGACAGGGCAGATAAATCAATGGTTGACGAGGTGCTGCAATGTGCAGGGAGTCACTTTCTTGGAGCATTGGGTTCTCTTCTGGGACAGAAAAGATCTGTTTAAAAGGATGGGTTTCACCTGAACTAGACCAATATCCTGGTGGGGACATTTGCTCGTTCTATTTCAGGAGATTGTAAGATTTGAGAGGGGTGGGGTGGGGGCTTTCTAAGTTACAGTTAAAATAGAAAGAAAGATGACAATGATTTTGAATCAGAAAACAGCGCGTTCTTTAGAAAGGACAGTCAAGAACAAGTCAGAGAACAAAGGAACACTGAACACTTAAACTGCATTTATTTCAATGCAAGAGGTCTCATGGATAAGGCTGATGACCTCAGGGCATGTAAGGGAACATGGGCCTGGGATGTCATTGCTATTACAGAAACATGGCTGAGGAATGGAAAAGACTGGCAGCTCAGTGTTCTGGGTTTGAGATGGTACAGGAAGGATAGAAAGAGGCAAGGCAGGAGAAGGGCTGGCATTTTTGATTCAGGAAAATATTACTCCTGTAATTAGAGAAGATATTTCTGAGGGATCATTTAGTGAAAATATATGGGTTCAAATTAGAAATAAGAAAGAGATGATCACCTTGATGGGATTTTACTTGGAGTAGACTAATCGCAGGGAAAAGGATCAACGCCCCAATAGTCAGATGGCAATTGAGAAGCAAATATGTCGAGAGATCTCAAATGTATGTAAGAATAATAAGGTTGCACTAGCAGGGGATTTTAATTTTCCAAACATTGTCTGAGACTGTTATGGTGTTAAGGATTTGATGGTGAAGAATTTGTTCAATTGCAAGAAAATTTTCTTTAACAGTATATAAATGTTCCCACTAGAGGTGGATCAAAACCTAAACTTCTCTTGGGAAATAAAGCAGGGCAAGTGACTGATGTGTTAGTCAGGGAAGATTAGAGTGGTGCTGGAAAAGCACAGCAGATCAGGCAGCATTCAAGGAGCAGGAAAATCAATGCTTCGGGCAAAAACCCTTCGTCAGGAATTTCTGGCAAAAGCCCTTCTGATGAAGAGCCTTTGCCCGAAATTCCTAATGAAGAATTTTTCCCAAAGCATTGTTTTTCCTGCTCCTCGAATGCTGCCTGACCTGCTGTGCTTTTCCAGCACCACTTTAATCTTGACTCTAATCTCCAACATCGATAGTACCCATTTCCACCTGTTAGTCAGGGAACACTTTTGGACCAGTGATCGTAATGCGAATAATTTTAAAATAGTTCTGTAAAAGGATAAGTCTTCCATAAAAGTTAAAGTTCCGAATTGGAATAGGCAAATTTTCAGGTTATGAAACAAGATCTTTCAAAAGTTGATTGGAGTAGAATAATTGCAGGTAAAAGGATGACTGACAAGTGGGAGGCCTTCCAAAGTGTGACAACAAGAGTTCAGAAACATTCTGTTCCTGTTAGAGTGAAAGGCAAGGCTGGTAAGATTAGCGAACAATGGATGAATAAAGATGTTGAAGTTCAAGTCAAGAATAAAAAATGATCATCTATTAGAGAGACAATTAGGATCAACTGAATGTCTTAAAGAGTATAAAGAGTGTAGGGACATTCTTCAGAAGGAATGAGGAAGGCAATGAGGGGACAGGAGATAGCCTTGGCAGGGAAGGTAAAGAAATTCAAAGATTCTATGAGTATATTAAGAGTGAGAGAGCAACTGGAGAGAGAATAAGATTCCTTAAAGACCAATGAGGTTGTCTTTGTGTTGAATCTCAAGAGATGGGAGTGATATAAATGAGTATTTCAAATCAGTTTTGACTGTTGAGAAAGAAATGGAGGCTGGAGAAATCAGGGATATAAATATTGATGTTTTGAGAATAGTTCACAGAAAACAGAAGAGGAAGTGCTGGAGATCCTAAAAAACATAAGGATAAATAAACCTCCAGGACCTGATCAAGTGTGTCCCAGGACGTTGTGGGAAGTTAGAGAGAAGATTGCAGGGGCCTGAGCAGAAATATTTGTATCATGTAAAAACACATATGAAGAACTGGAGGACAGGGGTGTGGTTAATGTGTTTAAGAAGGGATGTGAGGAGAAGCCTGGGAACTATTGACCTGCGAGTCTGACTTCGGTGGTGGATACATGTTTGGAGATGATCCTGAAAAGTAGGATTTACACAGGGTGGAGAGGAAAGGATTGATTAGAGATAGCCAGGATAGTTTAGTGTGAGGAAAGTCATGTCTCACATACTTGATTGGGTTTGTTTTTAGAAGTAACCAAAATGATTGATGAGGACAGAGTGGTAGATGTTGTTTGGCTGGCCTTTAATAAAGCCTTTGACAAGGTTCTGCATGGGAGACAGATTAGTAAAGTTAGATCACATGGGATTCAGGGTGGGCTTGCCAATTGGATTTGTAATTGACTTGGTGGTAGAAGACAGCAGGTGATGGTGGATCATTGTTTTTCAGATGGAGGCCTGTGACCAGCGGGTGTTCCACTGGGAACGGCACTGGCTCCACTTCCGTTAGTCATTTATACAAAGGATTTGGATGAGAATATAGGAGACATGGTTAGTAAGTTTGTGGATGACACCAAAATGGTAAAGCAGACAGTGAAGAATGTGACCCAAGATTACAAAGAGATCTAGATCAATTGGGTCAATGGGCTGAGGAGTGGCAGATGGAGTTTAATTTGGATAAACATGAGGTATTACATTGTGGTAATACAAACAAGGTCAGGAGTTAACGGTAGGGCTCTGGGTAGTGTGGGAGAGCAGAGAGAAACCTCAGGGTTCAGGGACATACTTCTTTGAAATTTGTATCCCAGTCAGACAGGGTGGTTAAGAAGGTGTTTAGCATGCTTGCCTTCATTGCTCAGACCTTTGCGTATAGGAGTTCTGACATTATATTGAACTTGTAGTGGACAGTGATGAGGCCTCTTCTGAATTAATGTGTGCAATTCTCATCATCCTGTTATAGGAAGGATATTATTAAACTGGAGAGGGTTCAGTAAAGATTTATCAAGATGTTTCCAGGAATGGTGGGTTAGATTCCCTCGATTAGACTCCCTACAGTATGGAAACAGGTCCTTCGGCCCAGCAAGTCCATACTGACCCTCTCCAGACCCATTTCTGACTAATGTACCTAACACAATGGGCAATTTAGCATGGCGAGTTCCCCAGACCTGCACATCAGTTTGATACATAACAATGGGCTGTTGCATTGGAGGGTGAGGGGTGAACTTATTGAAGTTTATAAAATTCTGAGGGGCATAGATAAGGTGAATGACAGGGGTCTTTTCCCTCGGGTGGGGGAGTTCAAACCTGGGGGGTATATTTTTAAGGTGAGAGGAGAAAGATTGAAAAAGGACATGAGGGGCAGCATTTTTAGTAGTTCATGTGTGGAATGCACTACCAGAGGAAGTAGTGGATGCAGGTACAGTTACAATGTTTAAAATACATTTGGATAAGTTCATGAATAGGAAAGGTTTGGAGGGATATGGACCAAGCGCAGGCAGGTGGGAGTAGTTTAGTTTTGGAACATGGTCAGCGTGGCCTGGTTGGTCCGAAGGATCTGTCTCCGTGCTGTATGACTCTATGACTCCATGGCATTACGGTACGCAGTCAAAAGACACGTCAGTCTCTGCACACGCTCACTTTGTCCCCCAGACCAGGACCTGGGACACAGCAGGGGAAGGGTACTGTTGATGGATGGAGATACTGAGGGGCTTTTATATGCAGTGGGTGTGAAATACAGAAACTACAGAGGGACAGTTCAGGGGAGATGAAGCAGCACAGGGAAGGGCAAATGGACAGGGTTCATGGAGGGGGATAGGGGCTAAATGTGCTGTAGGAGGGGGAGGGTGTCCAAAATTGAAGGGAAGGGTGCTGTTTCAGGATGGAAAGACAGAAATAGGGAAGAAAAGGAAGAGAAGGAAAGATAGAAGGAAAATGAGAGAAGAAGAAAGTGCAAAAGAGTGAGAGAGAACATAGATAAAGGTAGAAAGAAGAGGCAGGAGAGAAAAAGACAGAAGAAGAGGCTATCAATAAGAGAGAGAGAGAAAGAAAGATAGTGTGAGAGAGAAAGGTTGAGAGGGAGAGGGAGATGGCTAGTGATACAGACAGAGAGTGAGGGATAGAGACAAAGTAAAAGACTGTTGAGAGAAAAGAGGAAAAATTAGATTATTAGATTAGACTTACAGTGTGGAAACAGGCCCTTCGGCCCAACAAGTCCACACCGACCCGCAACCCACCCATACCCCTACATTTACCCCTTACCTAACACTACGGGCAATTTAGCATGGCCAATTCACCTGACCCGCACATCTTTGGACAGTGGGAGGAAACCGGAGCACCCGGAGGAAACCCACGCAGACACGGGGAGAACGTGCAAACTCCACACAGTCAGTCGCCTGAGTCGGGAATTGAACCCGGGTCTCAGGCGCTGTGAGGCAGCAGTGCTAACCACTGTGCCACCGTGCCGCCCACCAAGAGAGATACAAACAGGTGATAAGGAAAGATATGGCCACATTATCAGTTGGCCCGAGCTCTCTCCCTCTCTCCATTTGGGACAGACTCTGCTCCAGGGCCTTGCTTTGGGAGGGATTGGTTCAGGGAGGGGGTGAGGTTAAAGGATCAAAACTGAGATTGAGGTTCAACACTCCCCACACTCACAGTCACACAGAAACAGACAGAAACACACAGTGCACACAGTGAAAGAGACAATGGCTGCCAGAACCTGTTTGAAATATCCCCAAGTCTCTCAATCAAAACCCCATCTCTGCCCAATTCCCAGATCATTCAGTCAGTTCCCAGCTCCCTCCACCTGGGGCATGCCTCCCCCAGGGATGGAGCACAGCCAGACTCATCTCAGTGGGATCACAGTGGGGAGAAAGGGAGGGAGGAGGTGTGAGAGAATGCAGCAGGTAAACAGTTTCATCCAGTCTGCCTTTGTCTACTCCTGCTTTGCATTTTATTGTCTTGGAATAAAAAACAAAGATATTTTCAAAATAATCCAATTCCCTTTGTTTTTATGGTTTCCTACTGATCAATGTTAAAATCTTAACTTGTGATTGCCAGTAATCGAAGCAAGGAACTGAATGGAAACAAAGTCAATTATTGTTGAAAATAAATGTGCAATCAAAAGACACAGAATCCTTACAGTATGTTCTTTCCTCTTTCTGACAGGAAACTTCTCGTGTATCTTAATTTGCCCAGATGTGTGGCTCAGAGAATTCAGTGAGGAAGAGTGGCCTGGAGCCTGTCATTGCATTTCCCTCTCTCCTGCAGTGAGAGATTACACCTTCCTCCATATCATTTATTTTTATAACCTCTTCACTCACTGAGCACGGATTACTTGGGATAAATGTAACTTTTGTGTATATTTAATTCCTCTTTTGGGTTTGCTTTTGTTGTCCCACTTCCTGCTAATTGTTGCTGATTACTGACAGCACTTTACACTGGCTTTACATTTTGCCCCTTAGATCGAGTCATTCCTTGACCATTGGGAAAGGAGAGTTATCATGTTGCTGCTCCTCCTTCTCCTTTCGGTCCATTCCTCACGTGGACTCCTCCTTCCGTTATCTGCTGCACCTAATGTTGGCTCTCAGTTACTTGGATTGATTCACCAATTGAATTATTGTTCTAACTGGATATGACATGGTATACTTTAACTGGTCTCTGAAATGTTTCTGTGTCACCACATAAATAAGTGCATTTGTGCAGCAACTTAAGTTCCTCAGCATATATCCAATCTGAACAAAAAGACCAAAAGAAACAGAATCCAAGGAATAACCAGCATTAAAGAAACATAAAATATGCAACAACCAGAGAAGTATGAAGCTGGCAGATATGGCAAAGAGTAAAATCACAGAATTCTTCCTGCTCTCTACCTCTGGATCATTCTCTGTTTTTCTCTGACCTCTCAGTTCCTTCCGCACCTTAATGGCCTCGAAGATGTGTCTGACAGTCAGAATGTTGATAAAGACAATAAAAGTGAATGGGAACATTGGTGTTAAAAAAGTCTCAAAATATTTAAAACCTATCCACCGAGGGTCGTAATGATAACCAGGCCTGATATAACAGTACCATGGAACATTGTTGATCATCTTTCCAGGGTAATACACAAAGGAGTTGGGTATGTTCTTTAAATAAAAGAAGATGCAGATTGTTGCTAGAACCCCGGTTGCAGTTTTCCCTGTGCAGTACTTCGTTTTCATCTCATGTAAACAAATGGCGACAAATCGATCAAAGGAAAAAGCAATGGTGAACCATGCAGAACAATCAATGGTCAAGCGGTTGAGGGCATAGATAACACCACAAACAGGAGTGATTTGCAGGAAACACAGTGGATAATAATACTGTCGAAATCGGTGAAGGATGATATAAAAAACAATGAACAGTAGATCTGACGTTGTCATGGCCACAAGATAACGAGTGCTGCACACAGAAAGACCACATTTGCCCCGAGCTAAGATTACAATCACCACTAGACTAACTGTAAGAGAAAGGAAAAAATAGATTTGAAGTTAATAATGAAACATTCTCGGTGCCTGAGCCCAGACTGTAAGTAATGACACAAAGGTAATTGCTATTCCATGTTATATGAAGTTTAAAGAATCTCTCTCAATGAATCATTGAACTTTTAAAGGACATAGGGAAGAACATGAGCAGCAGATTACTCACAGAAACACGGTCATGTACCCAAGGTGTTGTATATGGCTCGACGGCAGTTGATCCCTACTGCTCCTCGGATGCTGCCTGTCCTGCTGTGCCTTTTCTAGCACCGCACTCTATCTGCAAACACCATTGTCACCTCATCCCTAATGACCTGCTGAACCCACCCATTGCCCTGTTGTCTCTGGGCTCCCATTTGGAGCGAGCTGCCTGAGCAAGATCCACCAACACAATCCCTTTCCATCAAGGAATGGGAAACACCAAGTGTCACTGCGAGGTGGGTTGTTACAAAACTCATCTGACCGATAGCAGGCTGTGAACTACCACAGAGAGAGGTAGTCTTGTTAAAGTCTTGTTAAACAGTCTTGTTAAACACTGTGCCCACAATGTAAACCCACTCTGCACAGTACAGGGAAACAAACATTACTGAGGAGCCTCCACCCTACAAACTATTCACTTTAACTCAGTAAGTGAGGACACTATCAACTGTCTTTAGTATTTGCTTTGCTAAATGGGACTATAGTAACTGTCAGCTGTTGGGAGAAATGGGGATGATTCAATGCAGAGGTTTATATAAGTTAAGTTGTTACAAGACTTACCAGAAACACCAACGACAGCCAGAATGGTCTCATACACTCTATCGATCCTTTCCCTGAGAAGATGCATTTCGTTGTTTGTGACACAACCTTTACCTTCCTACTGCTGGCAATCTGTTGGAATTGTAGAATTCTCTCGGAGATGGAGCTGACACAGTTCCAGAGACTTTGTTTTATATTGTGTGGTATCTCCACTGGGAAACCATGATTATATCTTCAAACTTTTTAATATCATTTTGAACAAACAAGTTACGACAGCAGGTTTATTTTAATGATGTGATAGCATTGAAATTTGCGTCTGGAATTGAATACCCCAGAGACTGGATTAATCTGATCCTGTTAGGTCTCAAACATTCATTTCCATTTGATTTCAAGTAACAATACTTGCAATATTTCACTCACTATCAATCCCATAAATATCTAAATACCTTTTGATTTTCTTTTCAGTGATGACCTTCATTCTGCTGAGGTTATTCAGTCGTTCAATGCCTCATGTTATACAGCTTTTTGAGAGCTGTTGTACTGCTCACTGTTATCCCACTGCTTTCCTTGTTAATTCAGTTATACAACTGATTTCAGAAAATTCTCTCTGTGAATGAGCACTCTAATACAGAACCTGAAGCTGATACTGACGGCACCAACAGCTGAAACTTCCACTCGGTCACATTTTCTCAAAACAAAGACAAAAATAATCAGACCCTTCGTTTCAAAACCAAAGAATGATGGCATCATCCAGGACAGAGATGGCCCTTCGCTCCATCGAGTCTGTACCTCTAAACTCACACTCAAAGCTACACAGGGCTGGACAATGGGAAGCCTTCAAACATGAGATAATGAGAGTCCAGAGAGAATGTATTCCTGTTAGGGTGAAAGTCAAGGCTGGTCGGTGTAGGGAATGCGGGATCACGGGAGAAATCGAGGTTTTGTTTCAGGAAAAGAAGGAAGCATATGCCAGTTACAGACAGCAGAGAGCGAGTGAACCATGAGAGGAGCATAAATGCAGTAGGAGTATACTTAAAAGGGAAATCAGGAGGGCTGAAAGGGGACATGAGGTAACACTGGCAAATAAGATTAGGGAGAATCCAAAGGGATTTTATCAATACATTAAGGACAAAAGAATAACTGGGGAAAGAATAGGGCCCCTCAAAGATCAGCAAGGCAGCCTATGTTTAAAACCACAGGAGATTGGGGAGATACTAAATGAATATTTTGCATCAATGTTTACTGCGAAGAAGGACATGAAAGACAATACAATGTGGGGAAAGAAATAGTGACATCTTAAAAATATTCATATTACAGAGGACGAGGAGGGATACAGTGGGGTCAGGCTGCTCTCCCCTGGGTCAGTGACAGAGACACAGTGGGGTCAGTCTGCTCTCCCCTGGGTCAGTGACAGAGACACAGTGGGGTCAGGCTGCTCTCCCCTGGGTCAATGACAGAGACACAGTGGGGTCAGGCTGCTCTCCCCTGGGTCAGTGACAGATTCACAGTGGGGTCAGTCTGCTCTCCCCTGGGTGAATGACAAAGATACAGTGGGGTCAGTCTGCTCTCCCCGGGTCACTGACACAGACACAGTGGGGTCAGTCTGCTCTCCCCGGGTCAGTGATGGAGACACTGTGAGGTCAGTCTGCTCTCCCCTGGGTCAGTGATAGAGACACAGTAGGGTCAGTCTGCTCTCCCCTGGGTCAGTGACAGAGAGACAGTCCTCTCCTTCCCCCTTCCACTTGTCGATGGTGCTGATGATGTATGCATTTGGACATGCTGCTGGGCAGAGTCATGCTCTTGGAGAAAGTGAGGATTGCAGATGCTGGAGATCAGAGTTGAAAATCATAGTGCTGGAAAAGCACAGACAGTCAGCCAGCATCTGAGGAGTTGGAGAGTCGATGCTTCAAGCATAAGCTCTTCATCAGGAATGAGGTGGGGTCCTTGGGTGCTGAGAGATAAATGGGAGGGGTAGGGTGGGACTGGGGGGAAGGTAGCTGGGAATATAATAGGTAAATAGAGGTGGGGGTGATGATGATACGTCAGAAAGGACGGTGGAGTAGATAGGTGGGAAGGAAGATGGACAGGTAGGGCAGTTTAAGAGGGCAGTTCTGAGTTGGATGGTTGGATCTGGGATAAGGTGGCAGGAGGGGAATGGAGGAAACTGGTGAAATCTACATTGATCCCATGTGGATCACAGGGCAGAAGATGAGGCATTCTTCCTCCAGGTATTGGGTGGCTAGAGTTTGGCAGTAGAGTAGGCCCAGGTCTTGCATGTCCTTGGCAGAGTGGGCAGGGGAGTTATAGTGTTCAGCCACAGGCCAGTGGGGTTATTTTGTGCGTGTGTCTCAGGAATGTTCTGTGAAACATTCAGGAGGTAGATGTCCTGTCTCCCCAATGTAGAGGAGACCACAGTGAGAGCAATGGACATAGTAGATGATGTATGTGGAAGTACCGGTAAATCTCTGTTGGATATGGAAGGATCTTTTGGGGCCCAGGACAGAGGTGAGGGGGAAGGTGTAGGCAGTGGAAGGTGAGTTGGTTTTTGGCGTGGACCAAACAAGGGAGTTGTGGAGGGAATGGTTTCTGCAGAACGCTGATAGGTGTGGGGAGGGAAACATATCCCTGGTAGTGGGGTCAGTTTATAGGTGACAGAAATGACAGAGGATGATGCATTGTATCTGGAGGATGGTGGAGTAGAAGATGAGGACTGGGACGTTCTGTCCCTGTTGAGTTGTGACGGGTGGGGTTCAATGGTGGAGGTGCGGGATGTGGAAGATATGCACTGGAGGGTATCATCGACCACCTGGGAGGGGGATCTGCAGTCCTTGAAGAAGGAGGCCATCTGGAATGGTCGATGGTGGAATTGGTTCTCCTGGGAGCAGATGCGGCGGAGGCAGAGGAATTAGGAATAACAGAAGGCATATTTACAGGAGTGGAGGTGGGAGGAGGTGTAATCCAGGTAGCTGAGGGTGTCTGTGGGTTTGAAGTAGATGTCTATGTTGAGTCTGTCGCTGGAAATGAAGATGGAGAGGTCCAGGAAGAAGAAAGGGGAAAGATCCCTTCCTAACATGGTGCCATTATTTAAGAAGGTGGTAAGGAAAAGGCAGGGAACTATAGACCGGTGAACCTATTGTCAGTGGTAGGTGAGTTTTGAGAAAAAAATTAGGTTGACAAAATACATGAAGAAGGACAGATTGTTTATACACGGAGCTTGTGGAGAGGCCTGTATAGGGACGGCTCGGGAGAGGTTTTTGTATCCTGATAGTGAAAGCTAAATATTGGATTATTTGAGGAGGAGTTGTTTTTCTAGTTTGTTCAGTTAAGTGTTTGATTTATTTTTAATATTTATGTTTTTAAATGCTTTTTGCATGCTTCATATTAAATCTGTGGGTAAGGAAAGATAGTTTACTAATTTACTAATCCATTCACTTATGCCTGCGTCTAAGTCATTTATAAAAATGACAAACAGCAGTGGTCCCAAAACAGATCCTTGTGGCACACCACTAGTAACCGGACTCCAGGCTGAATATTTTCCATCAACCACCACTCACTGCCTTCTTTCAGAAAGCCAGTTTCTAATCCAAACTGCTAAATCATCCTCAATTCCATGCCTCTGCATTTTCTCCATCAGCCTACCATGTGGAACTCTATCAAAGGCTTTACTGAAGTCCATACATACTACGTCAACTGCCCTACCCTCATCTACATGCTTGGTCACCTTCTCAAAAAACTCAATGAGGTTTGCAAGACACGCCCTGCCCTTGACAAAACCATGTTGACTATCTGAAATCAAATTGTTGCTTGCTAGATGATTATAAATCTTATCTCTTCTAATCCTTTCCAAAACCATTCCTACAACAGAAGTATGGCTTGCTCATCTATAATTACTTGGGTCTTCTCTACTGCCCTTCTTGAACAAGGACACAATATTTGCAATCTTGCAGTCCTCTGGTACTAAACCTGTAGACAATGACGACTCAAATATCAAAGCCAAAGGCTCTGCTATCTCCTCCCTACTTCCCAGCGAATCCTCAGATAAATCCCATCCGGCCCAGGGAACTTGTCTACTTTCACTCCTTCTAGAATTGATAACACCTGTTCATAACTAACCTTGATCCTTTCTAGTCTAATATCTCGTATCTCATTCTTCTCCTTTACAAATATTCTCCTTTTCCTGAGTGAAAACCATGAGAAACGTTTGTTTAACACTTCTCCGATCTTCACAAGGTCCACACTCAACTTCCCACGTCTGTCTTTGACTGGCCCTATTCCTACCCTCATCATCCTTTTATTCTTCACATACCTATAGAAAACTTTAGGGTTCTCCTTTATTCTATTTGCTAAAGACTGCCCATGTCCTCTCTTTGCTCTTCTTAACTCTCTCTTTAAATCCTTCCTAGCTGATCTGCAATTCTCCATCAACTCCATCTGAACCATCTTGCTTCATCAACACATAAGCCTCCTTCTGCTTAACAAGAGATACAATTTCTGTAGTAAACCACGGTTCCCTGACCTTATCACTTCCTCCCTGCCTGACAGGGACATACCTACCAAGGACACATAATATCTGTTCCTTAAACCAGCTCCACAGTTCCATTGTCTGCATCCCCTGCATTTTGCTACCCCATTCTATGCATCCTAATTCTTGCCGATTCACATTGTAATTGCACTTGCCCCATTGATAACTCTTGACCTGTGGTGTGTTCCTATCCCTTTCCATCGCTAAACTAAACATAACTGAATTATGGTCACTCTCTCCAAAGTGCTCACTTACCCCTAAATCAAACATCTGGCCTGGTTCATTACCAAGCACCAGATCAAGTGTGGCCTCCCCGCTTGTCAGCCCTTTGACATACTGTGTCAGGAAACCCTCCTGTAACATTAGACAAAATCTGATCCATCCAATGTACCAGAGTTAGCCCACACTACCTGAGTAGACGAGTCCTCATCAAAAGTTCTTTCAGCCACTGTTATACTATCCTTGACTAACAAGGCCACACCTCCCCTTCTTTTACCACCTTGCTTGTTCTTAATGAAACATCTAGACCCTGAAACCTGCAACATCCATTCCTCACCTTGCTCTATCCATGTCTCTGAAATGGCCACAACATTGAAGTCCCAGGTACCTATCCATGCTGCAAGCTCACCTACCTTATTTCAGATACTTCTCGCATTGAAGTAGACACACTTCAAACCAGTTTGCTGTCTGCCAGCACATTGCTGTGACCCTGAAATCCTGGCCCTACCCTCCCTACTCTCATCCTCCTGTGCACTGCAACTACACCTCCAGTTCCCATCCCCCTGCTGAGCTAATTTAAACTCACCCAAATAGCACTAGTAAATTTCCCACCCAGGGGATTAGTATCCCTCTGGTTTAAGTCAGGACCATACTGTTTGTACAAGTCCCACCTTCCCCAGAATGAGCACCAGTTATCCAAGAACCTGAAACCCTCCCTCCTGCACCATCCTTGCAGCCATGTGTTTATCTGATATCTCTCCCTATTCCTTGCCTCGCTATCACATGCCACGGGTAACAAACCAGAGATAACAACTCTGGATAACTCTTTGGGGACATGGTCGGTGTGGCCTGGTGGTCTGTCTCTGTGCTGTATGACTCTATGACTCCATGACATTACGGTGCACAGTCAAACGACTTGATAGTCTCTGCACACGCTCACTTTGTACTCCAGCATGGGGGAAGGGTATTGTTGATGAACGGAGATACCGAGGGGCTTTTATATGCAGTGGTTGTATAATGGAGGAACTACAGAGAGGCAGTTCAGGATAGATGGAGCTGCACAAGGGAGATCAATTAAACAGGGGCCATGGAGGGGACAGGGGCCATGGAGGGGGGCAGGGGCCATGGAGGGGGACAGGGGCCATGGAGGGGGGCAGGGGCCATGGAGGGGGACAGGGGTCATGGAGGGGGACAGGGGCCATGGAGGGGGGCAGGGGCCATGGAGGGGGACTGGGACCATGGAGGGGGACAGGGGTCATGGAAGGGGACAGGGGCCATGGAGGGGGACAGGGGTCATGGAGGGGAGCAGGGGTCATGGAAGGGGACAGGGGCCATGGAGGGGGACAGGGGCCATGGAGGGGGACAGGGGTCATGGAAGGGGACTGGGACCATGGAGGGGGACAGGGGTCATGGAGGGGGACAGGGGCCATGGAGGGGGACAGGGGTCATGGAGGGGGACAGGGGCCATGGAGGGGGTCAGGGGCCATGGAGGGGGACAGGGGTCATGGAGGGGGACAGGGGTCATGGAGGGGGACGGGGCCATGGAGGGGGTCAGGGGTCATGGAGGGGGTCAGGGGCCATGGAGGGGGACAGGGGCCTTGGAGGGGGTCAGGGGTCATGGAGGGATACTGGGGTCATGGAGGGGACAGGGGTCATGGAGGGGGGCAGGGGCCATGGAGGGGGTCAGGGGCCATGGAGGGGGACAGGGGCCTTGGAGGGGGTCAGGGGTCATGGAGGGATACTGGGGTCATGGAGGGGGACAGGGGTCATGGAGGGGGGCAGGGGTCATGGAGGGGGTCAGGGGCCATGGAGGGGGACAGGGGCCTTGGAGGGGGTCAGGGGTCATGGAGGGATACTGGGGTCATGGAGGGGGACAGGGGTCATGGAGGGGGGCAGGGGCCATGGAGGGGGACAGGGGCTAAATTTGCGATGGGGTGGATTGTCCAAAATTGAAGGGGGGGTGGGGTGCAGATTCAGGATTGAAAGACAGAAATCAAGAAGAGAGGGAACGACAGAGAGAGAATGAGAGAAGAAGAAAGAAAGCAAGAGAGAGGGAAAGAACAGAGACAAAGGAAGAAGGAAGAGAGAAAAAGAAAAAAACAGGAGAGTCTGTCAGGAGAGAGAGAGAGAGAAAGAGAGTGTGAGAGAGAAAGGTTGAGAGGGAGAGAGAGAGATGGAGTGATACAGACAGTGAGTCAGAATCAGAGATAAAGAGAGAGACAGAGAGAGGGAAAAGAGGAAAAATCAGACAGGTACAACCAGGAGATAAGGAAAGATGTGGCGAGATTAAAGAGGTGATATTCACCATTCCGGTTGGTCTGAGCTCTCTCGATGGTCTCTCACACTTCCTCTCTCCCATTTGGGACAGACTCTGCTCCAGGGGCTTGCGTTAGGAGGGTCAGGTTCAGGGAGGGGATGAGGTTAAAGGATCAAAACTGGGATTGAGATTCAAACACTCCCCACACTCTCACACACACACAGACAGAAACACACCGATACTCACCCCCTGCTCAGTGCACACGGTGAAAGGGACAATGGCTGCCAGAACCTGTTTGAAATATCCCCAGGTCTCTCACTCAAAGCCCCCTCTGTGACCAATTCACGGCTCATCCAGTCAGCTCCCAGCTCCCTCTACCCAGGGCATACCTCCCCCAGGGATGGAGCACAGCCAGAGCCATCTCAGTGGGATTAGAGGGGGGAGGGAGGGAGGAGGTGTGAGAGAATGCAGCAGGTAAACAGTTTCATCCAGTCTGCCTTTGTATACTCCTACTTTGCATTTTATTGTTTTGGAATGAAAGCCAAATGTATTTTCAAAATGATCCAATTCCTTGTGTCTTTGGGGTTTCTTATTGATTATTGTAAAAAAATCTCAATTTGTGATTGCCAGGAATCTAACCCAGGTCACCTGTTTGGAAGACAGCTACACTAACCACGATAGCACCATCACTGTGCACTTTACCACAACACAGTCCACAAACATGTTTAAAAAGACCTTTATCATGACAAATTAAACAGGGTTAATGTTGATTCACTGAATGTGATATTGGGTCAGGTGACAATAACTTACATGAAGAGGTAGATTTGAAGGAGCATTGAAACCGGAGAGGGAGCTGGGTCATTGGGTGGGTGCAGGGAGGGAGCCCAGAAATCCCTCTGGTTGGGCTTGGATTGCCCCGACAACGCATCAGCTGGTTCATGGGAAGGAGCAAATAAAGAAACAGAATGATATCAGAGAAATAGTTCAGTACAGACTGCCTTTACCTTCCCCTGCTTCCAGAGATGGTAAGAATTCACGTGGAGGTACAGAAAGTTCAGGAAGTGAGAAGGACAGCAGGATTAGCAGGTGAGTACGTGTTGGTGCATAAGATAAGCTTCTGGCCAGAATTTCATCCAGTGAGGGATAGAAGTTGGGAGAACAGAAGATCCTACACTACGAAACCCAGACTAGAGAGCACTGGTATGATTTTCCCACAGGATAAAGAATCCCAAGAGGGTGGACAGGAGATGAAAGGCCTCAGGTGTTTTCCCTGTAATGGAGTGGGACACAGAAAATGACAGTGCCAGTGGTTTCAGAAGGGCACTGGGAAAAGGTGTTTACACTGCCAGAAGGTGGGACACGTACAGACACAGGGCTGGTCGCTAAAGAAAGGCACTATGGGAAAAGGTGTTTACACTGCCAGAAGGTGGGACACGGACAGACACAGGGCTGGTCGCTAAAGAAAGGCACTATGGGAAAAGGTGTTTACACTGCCAGAAGGTGGGACACGTACAGACACAGGGCTGGTCGCTAAAGAAAGGCACTATGGGAAAAGGTGTTTACACTGCCAGAAGGTGGGACACGGACAGACACAGGGCTGGTCGCTAAAGAAAGGCACTATGGGAAAAGGTGCTTACACTGCCAGAAGGTGGGACACGGACAGACACAGGGCTGGTCGTTAAAGAAAGGCACTATGGGAAAAGGTGTTTACACTGCCAGAAGGTGGGACACGTACAGACACAGGGCTGGTCGTTAAAGAAAGGCACTATGGGAAGAGATGTGGGAAAAGAAGCTGAGCCAGTGGCCTTAGTGAAGGTAGTAAAGGAGACCCCAATAAGAGCCCAGGAGCTGCAGGAGAGTGCACAGCCGAGGCAGGGGCTGGGTATGGGGTTAGTATCTGATCTCTACAAAAATTTCAGCTCTGGGGTAAAGGTTACTCAGAAAGAACCAAGGTTCTTTCCCCAACCCAAGGTTGGGGAAGTTACAGTGGGAGTGATTGACAGTGTCTGTTCCAGGAATTCAGTTTGGTCTTGGGAATGATTTGGCAGGATCCAAGGTGGGAGTGACACCCTTTGTTGTGGAGAAGCCCAAGGAAAACCAAGAAACTGAGGAGTTAAAGCAGAAATATTCTGATATTTTCCCAGTCGGTGTGGTAACCAGATCCCACTATCACAAATCACTGCACAAAGTGAAAAGTAAAGAGAAAGATGAAGGAGTTGAGGTTCAGTTTGCGGATACCCTGCTTGATGTAATGGTGCAGGAAAAACCTGACCAGGGAGAAGGTTAGACAGACGTGATTACTCCTGAAAGATGAAGAGACTTGCAATAGCAAGACAAGATGATAAAACATATATATGTGGATGCGTACTCTGAAAAGGAGGCAGAGAATATTCCGGAGGGTTATTATCTAAAAGATAGAATCCTCAGACAGAAATGGCAGCTTAGTGCAGAGGAGAAATATGCCGAAGTGTACCAGCTTGTGTTGTCAGTAGCATATAGACAGGAGATGTTACGAGTAGCACATGAACTACCTTTAGTGGGTCAAGTAGGGGTACGAAGGACTCAGGCTAAGGCCTGGAATGCACAAGGGCATGGTTAACTTTGGCCATACCTGGCATACATGCCAAATGGTAGGTAAGCCACAGGCAGTAATAAAACCAACACCTTTGTTGTCAATTCCCACATTTGAAGAACCTTTCACGCGGGTTAGAATCAATTGTGTAGGTCCCCTCCCGAGAACTAAAAGTGGGAACCAGTCCATGTTAACCATAATGGATGTGTCTACCAGGTTTCCAGAGGCAATTCCATTCCACAGTGTCAAGGCAAAAAGGGTAATAGGGGAGTTAGTATCTTTCTTCACATGGTATGGGTTACCCCGAGAGATTCAGTCAGACCAAGGGTCACATTTTATGGCTAGATGTTTCAAGGAGGTTATGGATAGCGTACGTACACAGCATTTTATCCCAGTGCATATTATCCTGAATCCCAGGCATGCTGGTATCAGACCTTGAAGACCATGTTGAGAGCGTACTATCAGGATTACTTGCATGATTGGAATAAAGGTATCCGATTTGTATCGTTTGCCATTAGAACTGCCCAAATGAATCTATTCAGTTTACTCCCTTTGAGTTAATATTCAGTCATGAAGTGAGAGGCCCTTTGAAATTAATTAAAGAAAATTTGACAGGACCAAAGTCGGAGATCTCACACTTACATTATGTATCAGAGACGAGGGAGAGACAAAATCGAGTAGGTGAGGTAGCTAAACAGCACGTAAAAAGGGCACAGTGTAGAATGAAGCAGGTGGCAGATAAAAGTTCTGAGACTCGGACATTTTCCCAAGGGGATGATGTGTTAATACTGTTACCCATGATAGGAGATCCCTTTAAAGCCAGGTTTAGTGGTCCCTATCAAATTGAGAAAAGGTTGAAACAGGTGAACTATTTAGTAAAGATGCCAAATAGGAAGAAAGGGTATCAGGTATCTGTCCATGTTGAAACTTTATTACACTAGAGAGAAAGAACTGGAGAAACAGATGCTAGTTACTGCCCTGCAGAGTGAGGAGTCAAATCCAGATGATGTGGATTTGAAATAGATTAAAAAATGAAGAAGTCCTTGAGGAGAGGGATTGGTTAGTAAGCAATCTGTCTCAGGAGCATAGAACAGAGTTGAAAGATTTATTGCTGCAGAACAAGGACATATGTAAGAATCAGATGGGGAGGACAAATGCTATTGTCCATGAAGTAGACGTAGGGAATACTGCTCCGATAAAACTGTTCCCCTATCAGCTTAATCCTCTCAAAGTCAGACAGATCTAAAAGGAGGTGAAGGCTATATATGATGAGGACATCATCGAACCAAGCCAGAGCGAGTGGGGTTCGGCGATTGTCATAGTTCCCAAACCAGAAGGGACACAATGATTCTGCATGGATTACCTGAAGGTCAATGCCAACTCATATCCAATTCCCTGATTGGAAGACTGCATTGAAAAAGTCAGACAAGCCAGTTACATCACCAAGTTGGACTTAATGCCTGGTTACAGGCAGGTACCTTCATCAGAGTTGGTGAAAGAAATGTCTGCATTTGTAACTGCAAATGGGCTATAACTGGAATGTGCAGACTGCATTCCAAAGACTCACGAACAAAGTTGTAGCTGGGTTCACAAACTGTGCAGTCTATTTGGACGATGTAGTGATCTTTAGTAATTCCTGGAAAGATCACGTGGTACAGTTTTTTTTAGATTAGATTAGACGTACAGTGGAAACAGGCCCTTCGGCCCAACAAGTCCACACCGACCCGCGAAGCGCAACCCACCCATACCCCTTTTACCCCTTACCTAACACTACGGGCAATTTTAGCTTGGCCAATTCACCTGACCCGCACATCTTTGCTGTGAAACTTGAAAGGAAACCCACGCAGACACGGGGAGAACGTGCAAACTACACAGTCAGTCGCCTGAGGAATTGAACCCGGGTCTACAGGCGCTGTGAGGCAGCAATGCTAACCATTGTGCCACCGTGCCGCCTTGAACAACATTGTGAAAGATGCTGTGAAACTTGAAAGGGTTCAGAGATGATTTACAAGGATGTTGCCAGGGTTGGAGGATTTGAGCTGTAGGGAAAGGTTGAACAGGCTGGGGCTGTTTTCCCAGGAGCGTCGGAGGCTGAGGGGTAACCTTATAGAGGTTTATAAAATCAGGAGGGGGCATGGATAAGATCAAAAGACAAAGTCTTTTCCCTGGGGTGGGTGCATCCAGAACTAGGTTTAGGGTGAGAAGGGAACGATATAAAAGAAACCTAAGGGACAACTTTTTCATGCAGAGGGTGGTACGTGTATGGAATGAGCTGCCAGAGGATGTGGTGGAGGCTGGTACAATTGCAACATTTAAAAGGCATCTGGATGGGCATATCAATAGGAAGGGTATGGAGGGATATGGACCGGGTGCTGGCAGGTGAGACTAGATAGGGTTGGGATATCTGGTCAGAATGGACGGGTTGGGCCAAAGGATCTATTTCCTTGGTGTACATCTCACAGAGTCATAGAGTCATAGAGATGTACACCACGGAACCTCTATAAGGTCACCCCTCAGCCTCCGATGCTCCAGGGAAAACAGCCCCAGCCTATTCAGCCTCTCCCTATAGCTCAAATCCTCCAACCCTGGCAACATCCTTGTGAATCTTTTCTGAACCCTTTCAAGTTTCACAGCATCTTTGTGATAGGAAGGAGACCAGAATTGCACACAATATTCCAACAGTGGCCTAACCAATGTCCTGTACAGCCACATCATGACCTCCCAACTCCTGTACTCAATACTGTGACCAATAAAGGAAAGCATACCAAACCCCTTCTTCACTATCCTTTCTACCTGCGACTCCACTTTCAAGGAGCTATGAACCTGCACTCCAAGGTCTCTTTGTTCAGCAACACTCCCTAGGACCTTACCATTAAGTGTATAAGTTCTGTTAAGATTTGCTTTCCCAAAATCCAACACCTTGCATTTGTCTGAATTAAACTCCATCTGCCACTTCTCAGCCCATTAGCCCATCTGGTCCAGTTCCTGTTGTAATCTGAGGTAACCCACTTCGCTGTCCACTACACCTCCAATTTTGGTGTCACCTGCAAAGTTACTAATGTACCTCTTATGCTCACATCCAAATCATTTATGTAAATGACAAAAAGTAGAGGACCCAGCACCGATCCTTGTGGTACTCCAGTATGAAAAACAACCCTCCACCACCATCCTATGTCTTCTATCTTTGAGCCAGTTCTGTATCTAAATGGCTAGTTCTCCCTGTATTCCATGAGATCTAACCCTACTAATCAGTCTCCCATGGGGAACCTTGTCGAACGCCTTACTGAAGTCCATATAGATCACAGCTACTGCTCTGCCCTCCCGAAAAATATCAAACTCCAATTCAGTTCGAATTGAGTATATTGACAATCTTAAAAAGCCAATGACACAATCTGATGCTTTGGGATATAAGACTGGGGACAATTGAACAGTTGAGGGGACAACTGCCAAGCCAACAACATCTGCACACTGCCCAGTAAAACAGCTCTCTTAAAAAGGGACCTTTATCAATCAGTAACCTGTGAAGTAGAAATTCCTAAGAAGAAGAAAAGACACAGGAAGATCCAAATTGATGGACAGAAAGCTGCCTGGTTTTGAGCTAAGAAGTGTTATTTTGTAAATCTTAATTGGGAGTTTTATTGGACTAGTATAGAAGGGAAGGTAAAGATAGGTTAGAATAAGGACTAATACATAGTTGTTAGTGAATTATTTTCTGTTCTACTTTAAGAAATAAAGGTGTTAACTTTTACTTTGAATAGTTCTTGGCCACTTGAAGTTTTACAGATTACTATATGGGCTAAATCTTTTCTGTATTGTTGGTTTTAAATTAAGCAGGAGAGTTTACCCCGTGTCATAACAATATTTTATGAATGTTTGAATAACTAGCTGAAATAACCTCCTTTAATGAAGAAAGTGGTTCTAGAAAGATGTCAAAAATCAGAATCATTAGGAATCATTATGAACTACAGTCAAAACTGTGAACTTGGATATATTTAAAGAAGTGGCTTTTAAGAAGTGAAAATGTATCGACTAAGATGTTGAAAAGATGCAGAAACACCATTAACATATAATCTTTCACAGTTTTAATTCCTAATTTAGCCCAACCAGAAAAGGCACTGTCCAATAAAGATGGGAAAAATATGATTTGCCGCCAACCGCGCCTTCATAGAAAATGACTGAAAGTGAAAGTGACGTCTAATTGAAACTAAATTTTAAGACAGGATAAAACAATTACATTGTTCATGTAAATATAGATTGAAGAAAGGAGAGGTGAATTCAATAAAGCCTTCAATGTTACCGGTGCGTGGAATTTGCCTGAATAGTCAACCAAATTGGGAAAGCATCAAGGTTCTCATATTGGAGCCAATAGTTCGAATTTCTTATGTTTGCTGCCCAGTAATTAAACAAAATATGCAGCAACACCATTCCACCTAATATCTTAGGCCTGTGTAACAACTGTTTTTTGTAACCTAGGAGTTTTATTCATTCGAAATAAATTCTAGAATGAGACTATCTGCTTTGTGGAAAAAGGAAAGAGTAAGAAAAATTGGTATGTATTGAAATAAATAATAAAACTGTCAAAACAATATTCATTTTAATGGAATTAATTCTTGCAGCAACAGACAAATTAAGGAGAGACCCTCGTTCAAAGTTTCATTTAATTTGTACCAGTAATGGTTCAAAATGTTTCCTGTCCAAATTGCCTTGTGTATCTGCCACGTGTACACCAAGATAAACAAAACCAAAGTTGGTGAGTTTAAATGGTAAATTATCAAGTGGGTATTCGCTGCCAACTTTATTGATAGCAAATGCCTCAGTTTTGTTAAAATTCAATTTTTACCCAGAAATCTTACTGAAAGATTCTAAAATTGAGAGTGTGGTGGGAATGGAGAGAGATAAGTTGGAGATAAATAGCAAAAGGTCACCTGCATAGAAGGCAACCTTCAACTCCACACCATTTCTAGTAATGCCAGAGAAATCAGGAGGGGTCTGTGAAGCAATAGACAGAGGTTCAATAACACCAGCAAACAGCTGTGGACTTAAAGGACAACCTTGTCTAGTGGAACAATAAAGGTAGAAATCATCAGAATTCATGTCATTGGTCCTAACAGAGGCCTGTGGTGATGCATAGAGTAGTTTGATCCCAGAGATACATTTTTCCCCAAAGTCAAATTTCTCCAAAATAAAAAAAAGTTAATTCCATTCCACTCTATCAAAGGCTTTTTCAGCATCTAAAGATATCAAAGCCACAGGGAGGGTGGATGGGGGAGAATTATAAACAATGTTAAATTACCCGCTAAGATTAAAAAAGGAGTGCCTGTTGCGAATAAATCCAGTTTGATCCAAGGATATGAAAGGTGGAAGGATGGTTTCCAAACCGTGGGCCAATAACTTTGACAATAATTTAAAGTCAACATTGAGTAGACTTATAGGACGATATGAACCACACAGTCAGGAATCTTTGCCTTTCTTTAAAAGCAAAGAAATTGATGCCTGAGTTAAAGTTTGAGGAAGACAGCCAGAATTAAATGCTTCAACAAACACATCTACCAAAAGCAGAGCCAGCTTCTTGCGAAATATTTTATAAAACCTGGCCGGAAAACCGTCTGTTCCAGGACTTTTCCCACTTTGTAGTGATCTATCCGCAGCCTCAAGTTCTCTTGCTGTGATTGGTTGGTCCAATTCCTTTGCCACATTTTGATCAATTGTAGGAATGTTAATCTTATCAAAAAAGGATCAAAATCTGCTGCAGCAGAAGAATATCCAGATGAATCAAGTGAAATGTAAAATTCCTTCAATGTCTTGTTGATTTCTAATGGGTCTGACAGGATACATGAATTAGCCTTAATTTATGGGATTAATTCAGATGAGGACATTTGGTGCAACTGATGTGCTAACAATTTCCTAGTTCCATCTCCTTGTTCATAAAATATAGACCTAGAGTGAAGTAAAAGCTTGGTGGTGTATTGTGACATTACAACACCATACTCAGCCTGGAGGGAAATACATTCTTGAGATACTTCTAAAGACTTAGAGATTGCAAAAAGAGAGTCTAATAGAGACCGCCACTCTGCTAACCATGCCATTTTCTCTTTCCTAAGTCTATTATTATGTGCTGCATAAGAAATTATTTCACCCCTGGTGAATGCCTTCAGGATTTCCCACAGCATGGAAGCTGTACTAGGTGGGGTAATTATCTTTTCTTTTGGAAAATCTATCTGCTGAGAGACAAAATTAACAAAATCTTCCTCTGAGAGGAAGTGTGTATTGAGACACTAAGGTGGTCATGTATTAAGGAACTTGTGAAAACGAACATTCATTGAGACAGGTGCATGGTCTGATAAAACAATGGAATCATATTTGCAACCAGAAATGGATGTGAGCAGTCCGTCATCCACCAGGAAAAATCAATACATGTAAAAGTCTGGTGGACATGCAAAAACAAAATTCCTTTTTCGAGGGATCAAAGAACCGCCAGGAATCAACAGCATTCAACTCCTCCATAAAAGTTATTTTAGCAGATTTGGGCTGGGCACTTGGAACAGAGGAAGAACGGTCTAAGGGAGGATTCAATCAACAATTAAAATCTCCTCCTAAGATTAACGGGTGTGAATATCCGGTAATACTGCAATGTCTGAAAAAAGCCTCATTGTCCCAGATGGGAGCATAACCAATTGGCCAAGATTACATCAATGTCAAAACTCTGCCCAGTAATAATAATAAATCTGCCAGTAGAGTCAGACCCAGTCTTAGCATGGATGGAATGAATAAATTTATGTAAAAAAAAAGCAACTCCTTTTTCTGAGAAGATTTGCAGCTCATCTTGATGCTAAGTCCGTACGTTAGCTCACTGAGCTTGAAGGTTTGTTTTCAGACATTTTGTCTCCATACTGGGTAATATCATCAGTGAGAGTCTCTGAATGGACAAATGCATTAGAATGAAGCATAAGCTTTAAACAGTAAACACAGAAAAATAAACTTGTACTTCAAGATAAGTTAGATAAACTCACACAAAAATTCATTTCATACAAAACTGATGTTTGGATAGAAAATATTTCAGACCATCCATTTACCGATACAGAAAAAGCAGTCCTAGTCAGAGGGTTAAATTACAAAGACATGAGTAAAAAGGATTTCCTCACAGCATTTGAATCTACTTTTAAAAAAGGTCTTTTAGAGGAAACATAGCAGACCATAAGACAAGCTATTGCACTGACATTAGGCCGATAAAAGGAAGGAAGCACACTTAATGCTCAAGAAAATAAAGCCTTACAAAAACTTAAAAAGGAGAAAAACATGGTTATCCTACCTGCAGACCATGGACACATGACTGTTACTTGAAAAAAAACTGCCTATTGTAAAAAGGCAAATGCTCTACTTGCAGATACTGAAACTTACCAATAGGTGGCAATACTTCATCAAACAAACTTGCAGGAAATTTGGCACCAGGATACATGAACACCAACTGGGCACCAAAAGACACGACCCACTATCACTAGTTTCTATACATAGAGACAAAGAAGGACACCACTTTGACTGGGGCAACACACATATACCAGGACAGGCAAAATAAAGACACATACAAGAGTTCTTAGAGGCATGGCATTCTAACGAGAACTCTATCAATAAATACATCGAGTTAGACTCGATCTACCTTCCCTTGAACAAAACTGGAAATGACATCACCCACCTGAAGTAACCAAGATCTCTAAATAGAGAGGTGGGACATACAGCCAGCACCTCACCAGAGACTCTCACTGATGATGTTGCCTAGTATGGTGATGAAACATCTGAAAGCAAACCTTTAAGCTCAGTGACCTAACTTACATACTTATTAGCAACTCCTCTAGATTTGCCAGAAAAGGAGGAAAAATGCACTTGTCCAATCCAACCTCATTTCAACTTTGGACTGTCTTTATTTTTCAAGTGGGTTTCTTGTAAGTAACTTATCTGGGCATTAAGATGGTGTAAATAATGTAAAACCTTAGTGTGTTTGATTGGGTTGTTCAGGCCTTTGCAATTCAGACTGGCAAATTTAATATCCCACCTACCAAGGGCAGTGAATCATTAGCTGTGTCATGTGTAATACTCACCATAAAATCCCAAATGTGCTATCATAGATAAACAAGAGTAAACCTTGCAAAGGTGAGGTATGTGTCACACCCCTCCTCCCTACCCCCATCAGAACAAAACAAACTCCACCAACCCCCATAATAGTAACCCCCCAAATGGAATACCTGCCTACCAACCCTCCCCCTCCCAGCATAAGCCCCCTCTAGATGAGTACGTGCTCTCTTCCCCCACAGTTAAAAAAAAACTGTCGTGTTTTGTAGCTCAAGCAAACTACAACGCGACCTCAGGGAATGTAAAAGTTAACTGTTCAAAAGCTGTGAAGCAAAAATGAGTAAATGTAATAAAAATAGTTCCTGTATCTAATTAAACAATTAAACTCTACATTCTTTGGTACTAATAGTGCAACCTCTCAAAAAAAAGTCTTGAGTAAGGAAACATGTACTTCTTGGTGGATGAGGTCAAATGTAACAAGAAACCAAATCCAGGTCTGTAAGCACAGCATACCGTCCATTTTAATCTCCCCAGTGGGAAATGCAGTCTTTGTCCGTAGTAGCATAAAGCTAATGTCTAACTGACCTAGTTAGGCCCAAACATCAAACCGGCTCTGGAACTGCAGTCTTTTTAAGGTTTTTATTCACAAGGTCCATTGCCCGACCAGGGTCATCAAGCCTATGTGTTACTCTGCTCGGCAAGATGATATGTAATATCGCTGGGTAACGAAGGCCAAATTTAATGTTAAGAGATGAGTGAGGCTCCTTCTTTACCTTGGCAAAAGCTGCACGCTGCTTCGCCACAGTTGGGTGAAATCAGGAAAAATGTCTCCCCTCTTTCCATTATATACAAGGGGAGAAGCTACTCCAGCACAGCGCAGAATGTGATTTCTCACTTGAATCTGGTGCACCCTGACAGCCATCGGGCGAGGTAACTCGCCTTCTTTCAGGTTAGCAAGCAGTGTACGATGGCCCTCGTCCAACACGGGTTTAGCCTCAAGTCTGAGCAAGTCCTGTAAAAGTCAGGCCCTAAATTCTGTTGGATGAGGATCCTCCAATTCTTTGGGTAAACCCACAAGTCGAATATTATTCCTGGAGCAGGTCTCCAAGTCTTCACATTTCTTCGTCAGAGATTCAATCGTAGCAGATAACATTAGCTTGGAGGTTAGTTATCTGGTTATCATGCTCATGAGCCAAATGTTCCTGGTTCAAAATACTCCTACATTGTGAAGAACCGTTTTCCTCCAACACCTTCAGAGCAGCTGTTACCTCCTTCCTCACCCTCTCTCAAATTATAGATTCAAACTTGGGAATGATTTTGGCCTGTAAATCCTCCATCATGTCCTTCATGCTAAGTAGCATGGCTTCATTGGTACCTGGTTTCTCTGGAGCCTTGGGCTCAGGCAAATGGCACGGCCTGGCACACCTGGACTGGGCTGGCTCAATGTTTGTTCAAGAAGTTGTCATTTGCAAGGTTACAGGTAAAAAATAGGTAGTATTTTTAAAAAATATCCAAATGGAGTTTAGAAGGTGTGTAATGGCTACATTTAAGAAATCAAAATCTCTAAATTTAAAACATTCCTGAGGAGTGACCACAAACTATGTCCTATATCCTCCGTGCCAACCTGCATTCCCCATTAGGCAGTCTCGAGGTCACTCTCCTCTATTGAGTATCTTAAGGAGTTTGATAGTTTAGATTAGGTTGCTTACAGTGTGGAAACAGGCCCTTCGGCCCAACAAGTCCACACTGACCCACCGATACCCCTAACACTACAGGCAATTTAGCATGGCCAATTCACCTGACCTGCACATTTTTGGACTGTGAGAGGAAACCAGAGCACCCGGAGGAAACCCACGCAGACACGGGGCGAATGTGCAAACTCCACACAGTCAGTCACCTGAAGCAGGAATTGAACCCAGGTCTCTGGCGCTGTGAGGCAGCAGTGCTAACCACTGTGCCACTGTGCCACCCACTATAGTTCTATGGGTGGCCTGTTGTTATTCCCAGTGTCACATGTTCCTGGTCTGATCCAGGCTGCTTCCCTCTCCCGAACCTTGAGTCTCCTCTTGAGCTGCAGCAGCGAATCTGTTTTCTTACAGTCACTGGAAGGAGTTTGTTTTAAAAAAACCCTCTGACTCCACTGCATCTGGAACCCCTGGGAAGAGAGGAAGAGCCAGTGGCCTCCCCGTGGATTCCGGCTTGAAACGCTGCAGCCACATCTATTTTCAAACTGATCAAATTCCTTTTGTCTTTAGGTTTTCCTTTTGATCAATGTAAAAAATCTCAACTTGCGATTGTCAGGAACCAACTTGCCTCAAGGGACTTACCTCAAGATTCAGGCCTCTGTTTTTCAGGAGCAGCGAGGAGAGAGGGAGAGAGGAGCGGGGGCTGCTGGGAGATATGTTTCTGCTCTAAAAACTGACCTCGTGAATAGGCGGAGCACAGACTGAGCAGGAACGGACATGGGACTGCTGAGTGAGAGTGAAGTAATATATTTGGGTGCTTGGCTTCCCCAAAACACTTTAGGTGGTGTCTCCTACCCATCATCCTCCTCTCACCAAAACAAGGTTCTGTGTGCTGGATTGGTAAGGTAACTAATTTTATTAAAATAATTTTCAATAGCCTCTTTGGGAATTTAGAATAGTGGGAATGGCAGTTAGGGCAGTTGAATGTTCCTCCTGCAGAATGTGGGAGGGAAAGGACACCACACATTCCTTGTTATGAATGTATAGGTGTGTCCTGTACCTTCAAGAGAGAGAGGAAGCTAGCAAGGCCTGACTGAAAGCACAGAGTGTCCTGAACAATTAAAAATGTAACACTTGGTTGAAACAAATAGCTGCAGTTGCATTGCCATGGAACAAAAACAATTTCAAATTCAGCCAATCCGTTTAAATTCTGTCCCAGTCACCAAAATCCAATCGAATTTGAATTTAGCGTTTTGATAACATCACACCAATGAAATGATCTGATGTTTTGGGGGATAAAACCAAACATTTTGAACAGTTAGGGGGAGCACTGCCATGAACACCAATAAGAATAGACTGCTCATCGAATCGCTCTCTGACAGGTACCTGTCCGTAAGAAAAGCTGTGCAGAAGAACGAGGAACAGCCAACCTAGAAAAATCTACAGAGGAAAATCTACAAAGGAGAATCGGCAAAGCTGACTGGTTATGAATTGTGATTTTTTAAATACTTCATCGAGTTTTTTTTATCAGCCCAGTATTGTAGAGTGGGCGATAAAAGACAGGTTTAAAGAAAAGGTAGTTGTCTAATGTTCTCTGTTAAACTTAAAGAATAAAATTGTTAATTTTTATTTGAAGTAGTGAAAACTGGGATGGTCCTTTGCCTCTTGAAATTTAACAGGTTACAGCAAGAGGTGAGCATCTCTGTGTGTCAGGTTTAAATTAACAGAGGGGTTTATCCCGTGTCATAACATCCTGCTGACTCCATCTGCGGGAAGTGCATCCAACTGCAGCTGCTTGAAAAACGCTTTAGGGACCTGGAGCTGGAGCTGGATGAACTTTGGATCATTCCGGAGGCGGGGGAGTTAATGAAAGGAGTTACAGGGAGGTAGTTGCACCTCAGGTAAAAGGGCTGATGTGTTACAGTCAGGGGATGGAAAGGGAACTAGCAGGCAGTGCAGGGGTCCCCTGCAGCCATTCCCTCAATAACAAGCAGACCATTTTGGATATTGTTGGGGGGGACAACTTACCAGGGGTAAGCCATGGGGTGCAGGTATCTGACACGAGTCTGTCCCTGTTGCTCAGAAAGGAGCGGGAGGATGAGCAGAGCATGAGTCATTGGGGATTCCATAGTTAGGGGGAAAGGCAGGAGGTTCTGTGGGAACGAGAGAGACTCATGGTTGGTGTGTTACCTCCCAGATGCCAGGGTTCGCGATGTCTCAGATCATGTTTTCGGAATCATCGAATCATAGAATTCCTACAGTGTGGAAACAGGCCCTTCTGTCCAACACGCCCACACCGATCCTCCAAACAGTAACCCACCCAGACCCATTCCCCTACCCTATTATCCTATACTTACCCCTGACTAATGTACCTAACCTACACATCCCTGAAAAATATGGCCAAACTAGCATGGCCAATTCACCTAACCCGCAGATGTTTGGATTGTGGGAGGAAACTGGAGCACCTGGAGGAAACCCATACAGACACAGAGAGAATGTACAAACTCCACACAGACCGTCGGCCAAGGCTGGAATCGAACCCAGGGTCCCGGGGTGCTGTGAGGTGACAGTGCTAACTACGAAGTCACTGTGTCACCCAGAAGGACCCCTTGAGGGTGACGGGGAGCAGCCCCAGGGTGTGGTCCACATAGGCACTAACGACATAGGGAAAGGAGTGGGGACTTAAGGCAGAAATTCAGGGAGCTAGGGTGGAAGCTTGGAGCTAGAACAAACAGAGTTGTTATCTCTGGTTTGTTGCCCATGCCAAGTGCTGGTGAGGCAAGATATAGGGAGAGAGAGGAATTGAACACGTTGCTACAGGGATGATTCAGGAGGCAGGGTTTTGGATACCTAGATAATTGGGGCTCATTCTGGGGTAGGTGGGACCTCTACAGACAGGATGGTGTACACCTGAACCAGAGGGGTTCCAGTATCCTTGGGGATACCTTGGAACATTCCCCCTTGAGAAAAAAATGAACATCATAATGAAAAGATGGCTTCATTTTTTTTCTATTTCTTAACCACTTTACCATGACATACATATGACTTTGACCAAAGTTCACATTAACTTCTTCCCATATATATATAAAACATTGAATAGATACCAATACATTATCAGTTAAATCCACGATACCGCATTTGTGATTACATTCTTATGACCCGGAACATGTACGATTTTTAAATCAAAAGTCTGTCACATAAGACTCCAATGAAATAGTCTAATTTCCTTGTCTTTAAAGCTTTCGAAGAATGAAAGAGGATTGTGATCCGTGTGCACAACCGTTTCTGACACATTGTTTGTGATATCCACATTAAAATGTTGTAAGGCCAGGACCAAACTCAATTGTTCTTTTTCGAACATAAAGTATTTTCTTGGTGGGTGTTGAGTTTCTTTGAAAAGTAACCACCTGGCAGTTCAATCCCATCCTTTCTTCCTGTAGCAGTACAGCTCCAACTCCTCTGTCACGAGCATCGATGGCAACTTTGAAAGGATTTGAAAGGTTTGGTGTCGCTAAAACTGGTGTGATGGTTAATATTGCTTTGAAATGGCCGAATGCCTCCTGGCATTGTTCTGCACACCAAAACGCTGTGTTATTCTTCAGCAAATTGGTAAACAGTGCCACTACACTGGTGAAGTTCGGAACTAACTTCTGATAGAATCCGCTTAGTCCCGAGAATTGTTGCACCTCTTTGTTCGAGCTTGGTTGTGGAAATTCCTTGATGGCCTTCATCTTTGCATTCCATGGGGGGGGTCAACCTTCCATGACTGATGTTACATCCCAAGAATGTCACCTCTGCTTTCGCAAATTCAGTTTTGTTGAAGTTTGTTGCCAGTTTTGCTTCTCGTATATCATTCAGAGTTCTGCCAACTGTACCATGTGCCTTTTCCAGGACTTACTAAAGATCACTACATCGTCCCGTAGACTGCACAGTCTGTTAACCCAGCCACAGCTTTGTTCAGGAGTCTTTGGAATGTGGTGGGTGCATTGTTCATTCCAAAAGGCATCGCCTTGAATTGATGTAGCCATTTGGGGTTACAAACACAGAAATTTCTATCACCGTCTCTGACAAAGGTAACCACGCAGTAAGTCTAACTTTGTGATGTAATTGGCTTGTCTGGAATGAATCCGATTTTGTAACGTTGTTCACCTTCCGATAATCGACAAAAAATCATTGAGTCCCGCTTGGTCTGGGAACTGAGACGATCAGCAAACTCCACTCACTCTGGCTCTGTTCAATGCTGCCCTTGTCAAGCATGGCCTCTACCTCCATCTGGACCTGTCAGGCTTTGAAAGATTAAGC